>NC_087203.1:97086709-97104209 GCF_015104395.2 Macrobrachium nipponense
TCATGTATTGTCCGTGCATTGGTTTTGTTGTGCCAGTCCTCTGTTCTCTGTCTTTCTCCTGTCTCTGTATATTTCTGGGTCTTCGTCTACTTTTATTAGTCCTTCTTCCCATGCACTCTTTAGCCACTCGTCTTCACTGGTTTTCAAATATTGCCCCAGTGCTCTGTTTTCGATGTTGACGCAGTCCTCTATACTTAGTAGTCCTCTCCCTCCTTCCTTTCATGTTATGTATAGTCTGTCCGTATTTGCTCTTGGGTGTAGTGCTTTGTGTATTGTCATTTGTTTCCTGGTTTTCTGATCTATGCTTGCGGAGTTCTGCCTTCGTCCATTCCACTATTCCTGCGCTGTATCTGATTACTGACACTGCCCATGTGTTTATGGCTTTTATCATATTTCCGGCGTTGAGTTTTGACTTGAGTATCGCCTGTGAGTCTCTGCATATATTCTTTCTGAATCGTGCCTTCCATCATCTTTGGTTTTTATATCTCTCCTTCCATTATTCCCAGGTATTTGTATCCAGTCTCATCTATGTGTTTGATGTGCTCCCATCTGGTAGCTTTATCCCTTCAGTTCTCGTTACTTTGCCTTTTTGTATGTGACTAAGGCGCATTTTTTTCTATCCAAACTCCATCCTGATGTCTCCAGATACAATCTTACAGTCTGGATTAGGGTATCTATTTTCCTTGATGCTCTTACAATATAGCTTGATGTCGTCCATGAACATCAGATGGTTGATTTTGTTGCCTTCTTTTCTTGAGTTGGTACCCGGCATCCATCTTCTGTAGTACTTTTGTCATGGGAATCATGGCTACTACGAAGAGTAGTGGGGACAGTGAGTCGCCCTGGAAGATCCCTCTCCTGATATTAACCTCTGCTAGTCCTTTTCCAGAGCTTGTAAGTATTGTATTCCAGTGCGCATTGTATTTTTGAGGAAGCTGATGGTATTTTCCTCTGCCCCATATATTTTCAGGCATTCTATTAGCCATGTGTGTGGTATCATGTCGAAGGCTTTCTTATAGTCTATCCATTACCATTTTGTCTATCAGGAGCTGGTCTTTTGTGCCCCTACACTTCCTTCTGCAGCCTTTCTGTTGGTGGGGGATGGTGTTTGCCTCCTCTAGGTAGTTGTATAGCCTTTCACTGATGATACCTGTTAGTAACTTCCACATTTATTGGTAGGCAGGTGATAGGCCTGTAGTTACTGGCTATATTTCCCTTACTCTTGTCTTTTTGTACTAAGGATGTTCTTCCTGTGGTCATCCATTTGGGTGCTGGTGATTTGAGATACAATGCTGGAGTTGTTCTGCTATCGTGGGTGTAGGGCCTTGAAGTTTTTGAGCCAGTATCCATGGACTTCATCAGGACCTGGGGCTTTCCAGTTGGCATTTTTCTTTAGTTGGTGTCTGACTGTGTCTGTCGTGATGTCTATGAATCTTTGTTTTATTCTCCCTGTTTCTTCTTCCTTGACTTCCTGGAGCCATGTTGCATGTTTGTTGTGTGATACCGGATTGCTCCATATGTTTTCCCAGAGTCTCTTACTTGATTCGGCTTCAGAATTTCTGGGTGGTTGTCTTCCCCTCTTAGTTGGCTGTATAGTCTTTTTCTGGTGGTTCCGAATAGTTTGTTCTGTTGGTATCCCTTATTCCTGTTCATGTACCGTTGGATCTGTGTGCTTTGGCCTTAAGCCTCTGTTTTACATCTTCTATTGTGTTGTTTAGTCCCCTCTCTTGTACTTTGTATTTCTCGTTGAGTTCCTCCCTTGTTTTCTTGCTTCTTAGCCTTTTTTCTGCCATCTCTTTCAGTTTACTCAAGTCAGATCTCATCACCATGATTTGCTTTTCCAGGCGCCTTTTCCAAGGAGGTTGCTGTTTTGGTTTCTGTTGGGTTGGTTGTGACGGTGGTGTTGGTGTTCGAATCCCCATCAGTTCTGCTACTAATCTTGCTCCTGCATATGTCAAGTTATTTGTTTTTTGTGATACTGGTGGTGAGTATTAGGCCCATTATTTCATTGACCTCACTTGTTTTCTCCCTTAATTTCGTGGTGTTGTAGGCTTTCATGGAGGGGATCTTTGTTCTCTCTGTATCTGGCTCCATCCATTGTCTAATCTTTTCTACCCATTCCGTCCTCTCTGTTACTTCGTCGGTTGTTTCTTCGTGTGTCGTTGTTTGATACCTCATCCTCCCTGTCGTCTTCTGTGGCATCGTCTCTCAGTTCGTCTTCGTGTAATTCGTTGTCGTGTGACATTTCCCTTTCCAGTTCTTCTCTTTCTGTTGGGGAGAGCCAGTTCTTTTTCTTTATGTTCCTTACTTGGTCTGCCAGCCTCTGCTCTGTTTGGGGGGTGTTATTCCTCTCATTCCAGATGTTGATCAATCTTCTTCTATATCCTCTCTCCGTCGGGTTGCTTCTGATGTAGCATCTCCATATTTCCTTATTTTCTTCTCTTGTCCATTTCTTCCTTTTTGCCTCTGTAGCTCCAATCTCAGGCTGTTGATTACTGTCGTTGTGGTGATCAGTTGCTGGATGACGACCTCCAAGTACCTGACCGTCTTCCCCTACAATTGGGTTGAATACCTGGTTGCCGGACGAAGCTCCTCTGTTGCCAGAGGTTCCATTTACGTCGTTGTCGTTTATTTCATCATTTCTTTCCATCATTGCTGAGTTTTGCTATTTAACCCATAGCTGGACCCTACCCCATCAGGGATAGGTACTCATTTACAGCTGAGTAGACTGAGGAAATTATGGTAAAGATCCTTTCCCAAGGAATCAACGCAGAGGAGAGCTTGTCCACCCATCCAACGACTGACCAGCCCCAATGTTGCTTAACTTGACTTAAGTCTATTGACGACCTAACCCACTCCTCCACGGCGCCACATTATTATTATTATTATTATTATTATTATTATTATTATTATTATTATTATTATTATTATTATTATTATTATTCTGCACTGTGGTTTACGAAATCCACAGAGTATTTTGGAATTTAATCCCTCGTAACCCAATTCCTCTTTTCACTCTTCTCGAAAATTCAAATAATAATATCGCTTTACAATCAGAAGTCTTTTGTTGAGTCCTCCAGTGCCATTTTTCACTTGGTTATTGACTTTGAATAAAGAATATTTCGATGCACTGACCTGTGCAGTTTGTGAGAAATGAGATGGTAAGGTTTATCGCGTTAGTTTGGCGACTCCGTTTCAAGGAAGTGAAAGTTTATAAGTATTCTTAGTACAACCTCCCTCCGCTGATGAACTTACTTTTACCTCTTCCTTTGGAATTTGTGCCAGAAATACTTTGAATCTGTTCAAAGGAAATTTATGATTTAAGAGGCCAACTTGCAGCACAGATATCCCAAATCCCCAGTATACTGACATCTTATTATTAAGAATCACATCTAAATTTAGCGTTGTTTTTTTTTTTTTTTATATTCCGAAGGAAGATTTGTGCAGGTAAAATTAAAAAAACTAAATCCTACCGAACACACGGGATGAGTGCGTTTATGTGATAAGCTGTATCACACTTTAGTCAGAGATGGAAAGTTTAACATGCAAGGGGATAAAAGATAAGACCAAAACTGGGGATAAACAAAAAGTACAGATCAGCCCTCAGCATCATCTGTAATGAAGAAAAAATGTACATAATGAGGTAAAAACTGGGTCCATCGTTAATTCTCTCACTTAAAATCTGAATTTTAAACGCAACTTTAAAAGAGTTTATGAATAGATGGAAAAATTATTACGTGGAAAAATTTATATCAATCGCTTCGTGATGTTCCGAAAATTGGCGATAATGGGATTTTTCTAAGAATACTTTAATGACATGAAAGAGAATAAAAAAAATATGCCGTATTGAATGCTTGATGATAAGGGTTCTAAGTATTGAGAGGGAGAATGGCTTTGGGATCAGTATATTTAAGAGTAAGAGAGAGAGAGAGAGAGAGAGGAGAGAGAGAGAGAGGAGAGAGAGAGACTTTATTCAAGTAGCATTACCTCTTGTTCATTACAATATAACAGAGCATATTTGCTCTCTCTCTCTCTCTCTCTCTCTCTCTCTCTCTCTCTCTCTAGTATTATTATTCAAATGTCAAGGTAGAATTCAGGTTCCGGAATCAGCAATGGAAGATAATTCTGTTCTGTTAATGTGACTTCAATTCGAAAGATAGCTGTTTATAGGAACGTTGGAAGGATCATTGTAATATATTTATTTGAAAAATTGTAAGCTGGTATTTAAAGCATTGTATGAACATTCAGTATTTGAGCTGGGTATAGAGACTGATGTCATTAGGCATTATTGTTTGGTCAAAAAAACCATTAAATTTCTTTATTGGCAATGTAAATTGCCAAGAAAGTTCTCTTGCAATGGTTGGCCGTCTTCACTTTCAAGTACAGAGATGTCTAATTTTCATAGTAGTTATTGGCAAGGTAACATGTTTGTTTTCGTATATTTGCTTTTAGATAAAAATTCTCTTCAAACACCGGATTTATTTTATTTACACATTGGGCTTACTAACACAGAAATTTCGTGCAAAGGAGATAAAACATGAAGTGAGGAATTTGAACTAATTCGTAAGCAGCTTCGTCTTCAAAGTATCCTGGACCATATAATTGAGAAAGCTATTCATAAAAGCAAACGTAATTTGTACCGACCCCCTCAAAGCAAGACCAGAGAGACACCCAACAATAAAATAAAAATCCACACATGGACAGGATTAAGATGGTGACCCAGACCCTCGGAAAATCTAACCCTTTGCCTTACCTACCCAAATACCTTAGCTAAATCCCTGATTAACGTCCAACAAAAGACATCCCCAAGGGACACAGGAGTTTATGAAACCCCATGCCTGGACTGTGGACCAATCTTACATAGGTTTTACAGGAAAAATCACTTCCCCAGACATTAATACAACATTAACGGTCAGTTAGGTATGGACAACAGAGCAAAGCTATTTTTTAAAAACTATATAAATAACCATAACCACAGAATAAACGTATAATTTATAACAGCAGATATCGGTACAAAAGTCAAATGATAGAGGAAGCCTTGATTAAGGGTAGGCTCCACTTTGGGGGGTGCCGATCGTAAAAAATATTTGCCAAAAATACACTAATCAAGACAAGCTAATGAAATTTTCAGGCATTATTAGCACTATAATAATGCATATTCCCTGTGAGTTTTATCATCCTACAGGGAAAATTAATGATTTTATGAAAAAAAATGTGAAAAACGGAAATTTTCGGCCCCTCGGTACTGAAGGTTATTTGGTGATTGGTGAGAAAGAAACTACAGTCTTGAATAGAAATTCGGTCTGACAAAATGTTGTATATCCACCTGGAACATGCACAAAAAACATTATCAAAATAGAACAGTAAATAAGCACGTAATAACAAAAAAAAGAGCAACAACTTCGTAAGTTCAGCGAAAGCCTGCCAAAAAGTCAGACTATAGCTAGGAAGAAATATTCAGGAAAAAATTCAAATCTCGATTTAGGGACAAAACCTTTTGAGAGTTTGTAGTTATTATGTCAACTTGATAGCCTAAAACATCTAAAAATTATATATTTAGGACAATCAAAGAAAAACCCATCCTCAAAAAAAAAAAAAAAAAAAAAAAAAAAAAAAAAAAAAAAAAAAAGGGTGGGGGTGGTTTTTTCTTGATTGTTTTAAATAATATAATTTTTAGATGTTTTAGGCTATCAAGTGACATAACTAACTAAAACTCTCAAAAGGTTGTCCCACCCTAAATCGAGATTTGAATTTTTCCTGAATATTTTCTCCTAGCTATAGTCTGATATTTCGGCGGGCTTTCGCTGAACTTACAAAGTTGTTGCTCTTTTTTTTTTTATTACGTGCTTATTACTGTTCTATTTGATAATTTTTTTTTGTGCATGTTCCAGGTGGATATACCAACATTCTGTCAGACCGAATTTCTATTCAAGACTGTAGTTTCTCACCAATCACCAAATAACCTTCAGTACGAGGGGCCGGAAATTTCCGTTTTTTTCACTTTTTATTTTTTTATCATAAAAATCATTAATTTTCCCGTAGGATGGTAAAACTCACAGGGAATATGCATTATATATGTGCTAAATAATGCCTGAAAATTTCATTAGCCTGTCTTGATTAGTGTATTTTTGGCAAATATTTTTTACGATCGGCACCCCCCAAAGTGGAGCCTACCCTTAAACAAAGACAGGTAATGAACATCTCAAAGGGCGCCTGGGATTCAGATGTCATTGATAAAATCTTCTTTCAACCACACTTACGAAGATTAAAGAAGAATTACCAGTGTGAGGAGCGGGGTGGTCGGGGTGACTTAGAAAATCGTGCTACCTTTTCTGAAACTTTCTCGTTCATTTCCTACCTGGAGAGAGAGACAGCAGTCTCTGAAATATATACTTTCTATATTTGGGCGTTTTTATGGAAATTTCTTGTTAACTTGATTTTCAACCGAAGCACCTGATTAGTAGCATAATGGAACGTTAATTTTCGTTTACCTTTTGAAGCTGAATTATCAAGCGAGTTTTCTTCAATGACATATTTCCGCACAGCAATCATGAACGAGAAATAATTCTCTCTCTCTCTCTCTCTCTCTTTATGGTTCAATTTCACGCAAGATGGTTTCCCATTGATCAGGAACTCTGTAATGAAGACAAGTTCTCTCGAGAAGAGTCTAATGCCGTCGTTATTTATTGATTGCGGTAACTTGCTCAGCTGCATTCCGGAAAGGGAAAAGGGGCCATAGTAAGAAGCATTGCAGAGTTTCATTGCAAGTATCGAAGCCCTTAGGGGGAATATTTTATGCATAATGTCTTTTTTTTTTTTTTTGAGGGAAAAAGAGAAGAAGAATTCAGTCTATGTGTAGATTTTTTTGTTTTCAACTTTTTACATTCTTTTTTTGTTAATCGAGTAATTACAGGAAAAATAATCAGTAACAAATAACAATGTTAATCGAAGTAACACAGGAAAAGGTAATTAGTAACTAGTAAACATAATGAGAAGTAACGGTTGATGAGCTAATTCTTAGTGACGGTTTATGAAACAGTCCTAAAATACTTACATGTAACAGAGATTGAAAAATGACAGTTTTGCTGTGGCAAATAGATTACAGGTAACAGAAAACCTTGAGCAAGCTAGAATTTTCCGGATACGTGTGGGAATGAAAATGAAAACGTTATTTTTCACATTATATTGGAATACGAAATGATTACTTATATATATATATATATATATATATATATATATATATATATATATATATATATATATATATATATATATATATATATATATATACACCATTTGTTCTCCTTTAATTATCGGGAGAAATGTCGTAAGTGTGAAAAGTTTATAAAATGTAAATAGTAGAGCAATCTCTCTCTCTCTCTCTCTCTCTCTCTCTCTCTCTCTCTCTCTCTCTCTCTCTATGAGGTAGCAGGAAGGGAGCTGGTATTTCTCATCTATGAGATCAACCAAAAAGATACAAAGCATTCATAGATATATAAGAAGGATATGATCCTTCAAACTGGAACAAATCAACAGAAAACATCTTGAAAATAATTGAAGAAGTTCCAAATAAAATCCAAGTGGTCAAGAGACCCATAAAGAAAATATACATAAATCAACAATATTCCGACAAAATGAATAAGGTGAACATTGTAAATATCCTAATTGATGCAATAGGAAAAAGAATGCCAAAAGCATGCAAAACGTGTAAGGTAAGGTATAGCATAGTTAATCCACAAAACCTGATCAGAAAATGTGCTGCATGCAACATTCTGACGCATCCACAATGTGCTGAGGTAATGCAAGATATGAGTAAAGATACCAGAATATTTTGCTCAACATGTCTATCATGGATAGACAATGTTATAAATCAAGATTAAATGTACAAATATTGAGGATGAAGAAGAAGAGAGAGAAGATGAAGAAGAGGAAAACGGAAGAGAAGTAAACAAAACTGAAATGACAGTGGAAAAAAAATAAGGAAAACAAAGAACAAGATAAAAGTATGGATGCAGAGATACTCATTGACTACATAAGGCAATCAAGCAGCATACATACGAAGAAAAAAATAAATTACGACATGACAACACAAAAGAAAATCCCGAAGAGGCTCTACCCAGATCTACACAATGATGGAAAGAGGAAAAAATAGACAAGAAAGACAAAGTCTGCAACCTTTTGAAAAGAGGCAGTTGCAGATTCGGAGAAAGATGTTACACTAAACACCTAAGGGTTGTCACAACTATGAAATATATGGTAAATGTGCATAGCTAGACAGCTATGAGGATGATTGCAGAGATCTACATCCAAAAATATGCAAAAAACCTAAAAGAAGGAAAAAACATTGTAAGTTCGGACAAAAAAATGTAAATATATGCACCCTGTAGCCATGAATCCAAATTAAATAAATAATCATTCAAATAATAAAATCCAAAAAATAAGAAAGAAACATATAAAGAGAGGAACAAAGAATATCAGGTGAAAGAAAAAACCACGCCATCAACGTGATATGGTGTGTCACCAACAAAATATTTCCAACCGTCAGCTCCAAGATACAACTCAAGAGATAAAAACTGTATATGATGCAAGAGGATATTGCAGATACGGAGAAAATTGCAGATTTCAGACACAAAATGAATAATTATGATGAAGGAAGATCAAAATATTATGGAAAAGATGGATTTATTAATGTCAGAATTTCTGGAAATGAAGAAAAGAACAACATACCAGAACAGAAAAGAGACATGGGAAAATCCTCATTATTACCCGTATTATATGAAGGAGAAAACACGCAAACCATCATAGTGATGCAAACCATCATAGTGATGAATGCGCAGGGTCTAGTTACGAGTAACTCAAAAAGAAAAATAGAGTACTTAGAAGAACTAACCCAAATTGAAAAGAAAAATAGATATAATGAATATAAGTGAAACCTGGTATTCCCAGAGATGGGAATGATGATCAAATAAAAGGTTTCCAAACTTATAGATCAGATAGAAAAAAAAAGGAATCAAGGGGGAACCGTAATATATGGGGGAAAGAGAAAAAACAATAAAAAATTGAAAAAATATATGAGAAATATAGTAACTCAGAATGTGAACTAATAGCGGTAGAATTTGAATCTGAAAAAATTAATGAGAATAGTAATATAGACCCCCTAATACTAAAGAGTTTGACATAATAATAGAAAAATTGGATGATATATGGCAGAAATCACAAGGGACTGGACTATTCTCCTATCTGGAGACTTTAACTTTTCCTTTCGTAGACTGGAAAGAACGAATAGGAGATTGTGGTTGTATTTTTATACATATAAAAAAGAGAGTAATAGTAGTGCAGAAGATAAGAGGCAATTCGAAAAGCCATTAGATATGCTACTAGAATACAACATTCAACAAATAAATCACCTGCCAACAAGAAAGGAAATACTTTAGAACCTAGTATTTGTGAACGAGGTGAATTATGTTAAAGAAATAAATAGTTTATAATGCGAGTATTTGAGACCATAATGTCATAGAATTAACAGTCCATTCCAAAGCAAGTGAAAACAGAGATAAGCAAGAAATGAAAAAGTGGGAAGGATATGGAAAATACACTTCTATAGAAAAATATAAAATGGTCAGAAATAAATGAGGAATTAAACAAAATTGGGATAACATTTTCGTAAGTGATGACATAAGAGTAAATACGGAGATACTCTATAAAATATTAGAGAAAATAGTGGAAAAATATATCCAAAGAAGTATATACCAAAGTAATCATCACCAAAATATATACCAAAGTAATCATCAGTCAGTCATGCATACCAAGAGACAGAAGGATCTTGTTCCAGAAAATCAGAAAGTGGAAAAAAGGTCTTGCAAAAGAAAAAAAAATGTATGGAAAGTTATAGAACTAAAAAGTAAGATAGAAAATGCAGAACAAAAGATTATACAATCAAAAAAGAAAATGAAAAACGGGACTTGGAAGAAAAAACCCTAGTAAATATCAAGCAAAACCCCAAACTATTATACTCATTCGCGAAAAAGATGAATAAAAGAAGAATAGAAATAGGCCCTCTGAGAATTGAAGGGAGATTAACGAATGAAAAAAGGAAATATGCAACATACTGGCAGAATGATATAAGAGAGAATTCACCACTAGAATTGATAATGAAGATCATGATACAGAAGTAAGGGACGAAAATAGTGAATATTTAGCTGGACATAGATATAATGAATCTGATATTTTGCAGGCTATTAATGAAATTAAAAATGGAGCTGCTGCAGGTCCTGATGGTGTTCTTGCTATTTTGTTAAAGAAAGTAGTTCATTCTATCGCAAAGCCACTTGCAATATTATTAAGACAAAGTGTAGATACAGGCAAGATTTATGATGAGCACAAATTAGCATATATTACCATTACTTTCAAAAGTGGATCAAGACTAGAGGCAAGTAATTATAGGCCTGTGAGTCTAACATCACATATTATGAAAGTGTATGAAAGGGTAATGAAGAAAAATATTATGAAACATTTAATAAAAAAATAATTTGTTTAATATAGGACAACATGGTTTCGTACCCGGAAAAAGTACACAAACCCAACTGTTAGTCCACCGTGAGAACATATACAAAAATATGAAAAGCGGAAAATGAAACAGATGTGGTTTATCTAGACTTTGAAAAAGCTTTTGACAAGGTAGACCATAATATATTAGCGAAGAAAATTAGAAAACACAATTATCGTGAATAGTATAGGAAGATGGTTAAAAGAATTTTTACACAACAGAAAACAGATAGTTATTGCAAACGATGAGAAATCGGATGAAGCTAAGGTAATATCCGGTGTGCCACAAGGTACGGTGTTAGCTGCAATACTGTTTGTTATTATGATTGCAGACAGAGACAGTAATGTTAAGGACTCGGTAGTGAGTAGTTTCGCCGATGACACAAGAATAAGTAGAGAAATTACTTGTGATGAAGATAGGAATGCGCTACAAAGAGACCTTAACAAAGTACATCTATTTTTTGAGTTCGGCCATAGGTAAATAGAATGGTATTTAACTCTGATAAATTTGAATCAATAAATTGTGGAGACACAGAAGCTAAGCTATATGCATATAAGGGACCTAATAATGAGACAATCACAAATAAGGAAGCAGTTAAAGACCTTGGTGTGATGATGAATAGGAACATGTTATGCAATGATCAAATAGCAATTCTATTGGCAAAATGTAAAGCAAAAATGGAAATGTTGTTACGGCACTTCAAAACAAGAAAAGCTGAACACTGATTATGCTTTATAAAACATATGTTCGTAGTCCACTTGAATATTGCAATATGATATGGTACCCCCACTATCAAAAGGATATTGCACAAATAGAGAGTGTACAAAGGTCCTTTACAGCTAGAATAGAAGAAGTTAAGGACCTTGACTACTGGGAAAGACTACAATCATTAAAATTATATAGTCTAGAAAGGAGAAGAGAACGCTACATGATAATTCAGGTATGGAAACAGATAGAAGGAATAGCCGAAAACATCATGGAGCTAAAAATGTCAGAAAGAGCAAGCAGAGGTAGATTAATAGTGCCCAAAACTATACCAGGAAAAATAAGGAAAGCACACAGGACATTAATCCACTACGCACCAGCATCGATAATGCAGCGTCTATTCAATGCGTTGCCAGCTCATCTGAGGAATATATCAGGAGTGAGCGTAGATGTGTTTAAGAATAAGCTCGACAAATATCTCGGCTGCATCCCAGACCATCCAAGATTGGAAGATGCAAAATATACCGGAAGATGTACTAGCAAACTCTCTGGTAGACATTAAGAAGTGCCTCACACTGAGGGACCTGGGGCAACCCGAACAAGAGTTTTCGGTAAGGTCTCTCTCTCTCTCTCTCTCTCTCTCTCTCTCTCTCTTGCGGTCTGGTCTCACATCCGGTAAACCCTCGTTTGATACCAAACTGGAAAAAAAAAAAAAAAAAGATTGAGGGTTGTATCCAGCAGTCTTCTTTGATCTAATAGTCAATTATATAATATATATATATATATATATATATATATATATATATATATAATATATATATTATATATATATATATATATATATATATAGATATATATATATATATATATATATATATATATATATATATATATATATATATATATATATATATATATATATATATATATATATATATATATATATATATATATATATATATATATATATATATATATTAAATATATTATATATATATATATATATATAATATATATATAATATATATATATATATATATATATATATATATATATATATATATATATATATATATATCGAGCTACAATGTCTTTTAATATCTAATTCGCTCTACCTCAGAATTAATATATTTCATATATGCTTAACCGAAGGGGAAATTTTTACTCGATAATAGACTTGCCTGGATCCGGGTGCGAACCCAGGATCCTTTCAAATCCAGGAACGTCAGTGAAGCTTTTACCTACTACACTACCGCGAGAGGCTAAAAGTTCATGTCGCCTCTCACCCTGAAATACCTTTCGCGCGCGCAGGTAATTCGTTGGTTTAGAGACAACATCAACCCACCTCCACTCCGGTAGTGAATATATATATATAATTATATAAACCCCAACAGTACACTATAAACTAAAACATATAATTGACTGATTAGATCAAAGAAGCCGAATGGAAACAAAACTTTGTGTAAGTATGTATTTAGGTATGAAAAGAGAAATGAAAAAGTACACCCATCATAATTAAAAATCCGGGGGCCATTCATTCTCCCTTCCCTACTCATGATGTTTTGTGACTCTTGTGACCGTACCTCCTTTTCTCGGGTTATTTATTATCTCTTTTCCTCTCCACCTGTTTCCCTACATATCCATTCCATGCATCGCTGTAGCTTTGCTTGCGTTGAGACGAAGGCAGATATCACCTTGATTCGTTGACGCTCAAAGCCTTACCATAATCCCTCGGGTGAAAGACACGAAAAAGAATATGTTCTTCCAGATTCTAAGACGGAATTTCCTTTCAGTCTACTGCTCTGGGATTTTGAGCGTTTTCCTTTCGTTGAGACCAAAGGATTGGAAGTACCGGAGCCTTTTACGATTTACAAACTACAAGGAATAAATGAAGAAAGACTTCAGAAGAGGTGGAATATTGATGAGCCGTCTGGGGGAAGAGGGGGCCGGTGGGGTGGGCGATTGAAAGGGAGGAACGGAGTAGGAGAGACCTGGTTTATATTTAGGTCCTTACTGATTATCTAATTGGTAAGATTACGATACCCAACGCCATAATCCACTCCAGTATGGAGTGGCATTTGAAAAAAAACTACAAATTGCAGAACAAATTTATTTAAGAAATCCACATACAGTTTCGGAGCGTCATGATCCCTCTTCAGTGTAGAAACTAAAACCCAACTACAGTGCCATTATGAGAAAGGTGCACAAAGACAGAAAGAAAAATAATATAACATAAAAATATTAGCAACTAATGGAGTGGTTTAATTTCAAGGGGAAAGGCGTCGTTACTATCGAAACCGGACATTTAAGAAATAATCCGTCATGTTAACTACCAGTTATTTCCGAGTAACCTGAATAAACAACGTAAAGGTCATAACAGTGAACTGCTACCTTTTTATTTTTTTTTTATAAGTTATGTATGAATCATAAACAGGGTAAAATAATTTAATGAAGGTAGAAATTATCTTTATATCAAGAGAAAAAACAGTGCATTATGGCATTATGTTTAAGACATACTTACTACACCATTATTTACATTATTTACATACGCATATATAATATAAATATATAAAAGCTGTCAATAAGGGAGTTACCATGCATTCCATAATAAAAGAAACTCAAGAGATGTCCTTGGAGAAACAAAAACAAATGGATATGGGCCATTAGGTAATACCACGTCCGAGTGCTTTATCGATAATTGCCCTTTGAATTATTTTTGAATTGAAAATGGCCACTCCCGAGTTTGAATTTAGGCAGCTTCAACAATTTTACGTTTATAGCAATCATTTATTTGTAAACTAATTTAGCATTTTTCCAGTCTACTCTGTGGTTTTCGCTGGTTATGTGATTAAAATGAGGAAAAATGTGAATAATATAATAAATTATTTTATGATTCTATGATAGTTTAAATATTAAGTTATTGTTCGTGAACTAGTTTGTTTTCGAAATGTGGAAAACTGGGAGGATTTCCATTGTGGACCATGATATAAGCCTGACCACACTAGGAAACATTAATGGAAACAAAGTTTGCAAACTGTTTACAAGCAGTTTCCAGGAAACTGTTTGCAAACTTTGTTTCCAAACAATGTTTCCCAGTGTGGACAGACCTTAAGAATGCTTGTGTGTTGTTCTTCCATTTCATACTTACACTTTGTAGGAGGGAGTAATTGGTTCAGATTGATAAAAATAAATCATATAACGTATACTCTGTTCATATAAAAGAGTCATCAACATATCAAAGCCATTTCAGGTTACATATATGGGGAAGAAGCCGTTTCAAAATATTCCATGAACAAGTTGCATGATACAGAGAAGAGAGGATTACCCATACTCATCCCATACTTCAATTGATAATGCTCTCCTTGGCATTCAAGTACATTGTCACTTATGTACAATTTAGCAAGAATAATAAATGCTTGATCAATGCTTGGCTAGCAACCGGGTGATTAAGGTTCAGCCATGGAATTTTGCTATTCAAAACTCTACTATGGTTTCCTGGACAGGAACCCTGTTGAAGAGAGAAGCTACAACAAGGCTTGACATCTTTCCATGGTAAAATTAAGTTTTGGCATAAGTCCAGAAAATCAGTCGAGTTCTTAATATGACAAGCAGATATCGACCCTAATGCAGGGGACAAAAGATTAGCACACATTTTGAAGGATTGTATTACGTCAGTCATAAAGTGGCAGAGCCACAGTCTAAACATAGATGAAACATACAAAATGGATTGGAAACTTTTTGTATTTTCAACATGGCTGTTTCTTTCTACGTTTACCAGTTCCTCTTTGGACGAATGGTTTACTTGCTCGCCTATCGATTCGGTAGCCGTGAGTTCGACTAACCCGCTCTGCCATCGTGGAATCAGAGGAATTTATTTCTGGTGATTAGAAATTCACAATAAGCTGTAGGTCCCGCTGCTAGGTAACCAGTTGGTTCCTAGCCACGTAGGAAATATCTAATCCTTCGGAACAGCCCTAGGAGAGCTGTTAATCAGCTCACTGGTCTGGTTAAAGTAAGATATACTTAACGTTTCTACCTTTTATTTTTCCTTGTGGAAAACTGGGTTGATCATTCCCATGCTGAGGAGAGAAGTTTCACACACCACGAATTGGCAACGTGATTAGCACGAGAACGAAAAGAGGGAAAGAGATTGAGAGGAACTAAATTTCAGGATGTAATTAGACACAAGACCTACTTTTTCTCAGTGACTGAAGGTCTTAATCAGATTGTATCGTCCCTTTAATAAAAGTGAAAGCGCCTTTAAGCCTTGCAACTGTAGTAGGTCCCCAAAAATTAGCTATCCCTCATCAGTCCTTAAACAGAAAATAAAAAGCTAAAATATAGTCATGTAATTAGAGACGAATCCTCTTTTTCAGGACGGCAGGACATGTTAATCAAAAGGAAATTAACGATGATAAAAATAAAAATAAAAATATTTTCAAATGAGCAACTCTGATAGATTTTTTATATTTCCTTCCTCCTTTCACTAGCCCTGAAAGAGAGAGAGAGAGAGAGAGAGAGAGAGAGAGAGAGATGTATCTTAAAGGCTTTTGTATTCCAAATATCCAATACTAGTGTCGTGTGTCTTTCCTTGTTTTTGCTGTGTGTAGATGTTTACATCTTTGCCTGTCTCCCTTTCTTGCACTTCTGCTTTGCATTCCTTCCTTCAACATTTCTTACGTCATTTTTCTGTCAGTGATGGGTTCTATCTAATTCCCTGTTCTGCGAGTTCAAGTTTTCACCGGATAAGACGAATGGAATGAGAGGAAGGAAGGGGGGGAAGGAAAGGAAGGCAGTAAGCTGAAATTATCTTCAAAGTTTATTTATTGTTTTGTTCGACTGCCGTGGAACCATCTTGCCAAGTGTTGATTTCAGGTGATTTTTTGAGCCAGACAGATTCACGACTTCTGAGAAACTGCGAACTCTGTTCAGGGAAGGAGATCTTAAAAGGGAAATCATTGAGTCATCTTGTGAGATCTGAAAGGGGAGGGAATCGTTAATGTCTCCTGACAAGACTGTTTGTTCCTCTGCTTTTTCGTCCTCACGTCTCTATTCCTTTCGAAATTGTGGATTGTTTCGTTGTTTTGAGAGAAGTACATTCTCTGGAGATATGTAAATCTAGAGAAATAGGAGAGGTGAAAGAGAAATGTCGATTTTTTATGTTACATATTCTTCTCAAAGAATAATCAATACTCGATGAGATTTTTTTTTTTTATAATGACCTTGTTTTGTTTTTTAGCGGAAGAGAAAAACGCAAATAATCCAATCATAAATCAACGATTCTGTCGGAAGAATGTCTTTGTATTTATCTCTGAAATGAAACCGGACAAAAAAAAAATGTGATGGTGAATGTCGTCTCGGCATAATAATCGTCACCACCCAGTCACGCACTCCACCTGGTCCTATTAGAACCTCGAATAGAGACTTGTTGTTAATTACCAAAGTTTGGTTTTGTCAGAGTTGTAGTCAAAGAGAGAGACCCTTTTCATCCACCAGAGGAAGATTCTCTCTCTTCTCTCTCTCTCTTCGTCTCTCTCTCTATATCGCTCTCCTCTCTCTCTCTCTCTGCTTCTCTCTCCAGTGAGTGAATGAGCAGATGTTTGTCTCTAGAGTGCATCAGAAAACGACGCTTTTACAGAAGGTCCTTTTTTTAAATTTATACTTTGTTGAAACATAATTACGTTTGTAATATCATAGAAAGAATATCTGACCAAAATACTGGCATATTTCCTATGGACCATCGGTGTTACGCCCATGTAAAAATACAAACATATGAAGAGACTGTCTTTTATACTGTGAGATTTCTAACCCCGGAAAATCTTGTATCGTAAGGGCACTAACCCGGAAGAATCCTATATCGTAAGATAACTAACCCTGGATAATCCTATATTGTGAGATTACTAATTCTGGAGAATCCTTTTTCGCGAGATACTAACCCCGGAGGATCCTTTATCGTGAGATTACTAACCCAGGAGAATCCTTTATCGTGAGATTACTAACCCCGGAGAATCCTTTATCGTGAGATTACTAACCCCAAAGAATCCTTTATCGTGAGATTAACCCTGGAGAATACTATATCGTGAAATTATTAACCTGGAGAATCATACATCGTGAGATTATTAACCCTGAGAATCCAATCCTTTATCGGGAGATTACTAACCCTGGAGGTTACTAACCCCGAAGAATCCTTTATCGTAAGATTACTAACCCTGGAGAATCCTTCATCATGGGAGTACTAACCCTGGATAA
>NC_087203.1:97109209-97111709 GCF_015104395.2 Macrobrachium nipponense
ATCGAGCTTCTTTTTTCTTTTAATAACATTATTCCTTCTGGTTCCTTGCAATTATTTATTTTTTAATGGTAAATCAGAGCATAAGAAGATCCTTCACTGTTATTTTCAATACTTACTATATAAAGTCTACAAAACTTCCGTCACTGACATTCAGGCGGCCGTGATTCGTCCCATATCTCTATCTCTGTACTGAATTCAGCATGTGAGTACGGATGGTTTAGATGTACAGTTATTTCATTAATGAACGTGATGAATAATTAACAAAACTCTTGATATGGGAACATTTGATTAATGTACATAAATAGGTCACCATAGTTCGTAATCGAGCAATTACTCTTAAAAGAAAAATGGTCTAGGGAGGACCTCATATTTTTCAGAAATTCTTTATGAAATATTATACTGGCGTCTTCACTTAAAGGATTATCATCATTTGCTTAATAATGGGTTGCGTTTATTAATCCCTCTGCAGTGAAGACACCGAGACTAGCGTGCTGCCTTAGTCAATTACGATCCGTGAGAGAAGAAGTATTTGCAAACTTCCCTTCGCAAGAGATGGCAAGGCACCCTTACTCATGTAAAAGAAAGCCTCAATGCAGATTGCAGCTGTTAACATGAAATTATATATTGATTTTTACTGACAGAAGATTAGAAATATCGATAAGACTTTTCAAAAAACGCGTTTCATCACTTCCCAAATTCCGTATAGTTGCTTTTCCTATTCATGAATGCAAATTTCACAGCCAAAAGCCAGTCACATTGGGTTCTATGTATCAGTGACCCTTATTTGCTGAACTCTCAGCTGAGGATTTAAATTCATATTTTTCCTTCATGAATACATATTTTCTCTGTGGGAAGAGGACGAGCAGAGCCCCCAGAATTTCTATATTGCTTCCTCCTCCTCCTCTTCCGCCTTTTCTCCTTTTAGACTCTTCTCCCATACCATGAAGCGATTACGTTCAAAAGAGCTGTTTTTTTCTATTGAAAGCTTCTCCGTGTCATTCTACTTTTTCATGTTATATTTCAGAGTTTAAGTTTTAGTCTCTCTCTCTCTCTCTCTCTCTCGTAAACAAACAAAAAAATAATTCTTCTTGTGGACACATTCATTCCCTGAAATGGTTAATTGAACAGACGATACGCTGCTTCGTGCATCAAGCACTCATGCTATGCTTGCTTGTATTTTACATTGTAATTATTTCCATAATCCAGAGTTTTCCCCTTCCTAATTGCTTCGGGAAAGTTGAAAAGGTTCTATTTCTCCGGCGACTTACTTTCCCTGTCCTGTTTAAATATCCTGGTCTTTCTTTTCCTTTTCCTCAGTGCTATAAATTAATTCCTTCCCTTCCATTAGCGGTAAATCGCCTTTATTAGCTTTTGTTTCCCTATCTTTATTTTAGTTTGCAAAGATACTTAAATTCTAAATACCTCTCGTGCACTTTCCGTTCAATTAGTTTATGGTGTCGTACTTCTGGGTTTAATCATAAGGGTATGAGACGGTGTCATTTATTTAGGAGTCCCCTCACACCTGAGGTTTTTTTTTTTTTTTTTTTTTTTTTTTTTTGTGCTAGGTTTATAATAGTTAGCCTTATGCTCTTGTACATCATCCATCTCGAAAATTATATCCGAGTGGATTGCCGGCAATTTACCGTCTTAAGAGAAAGCCATACTGTTCTTAAGCCTGCATCAGGAGCTACTATATATAATAAAGCTCGGGGGAACACGTAGCTGCAGAAGCTCATGGGAAATAGAGTAGAGATTTCCTGCAGAGCTGGGCAGTGTAGTACAGTAATTCGAACCTACTACCTCAAAGGGGTATCCTAGACTATTACTGTGCTCATGTTTAATTAAGTGTTACTTTGGGGAGCGGGATGGGGGCAAAGCCTTCCCGGTCAGATCAGGGCACGGCGCCCAAGTATGTTTGGTTGGTAAGTTCTGGTTACCTGAGGACACGACGCTCTAGGAAAGGTTAGGTTATGGTGGTTTTGGTCAGGTGTAGCCAGTGCCAGGCCACGTGTCCGAACAAAAATTTAGACCCGTCGATCTGTTTCCGGTATTCAGTATTATTTGGAGGGGATCCAAGAGAGGGCAAAAGCGAAAGCGTCCACCCCCATCCGCCCCTCACCCCCATCCCGTCCTCAGGCTCGGCGTCTTCGTCAGTTTAGGAAGATAATGGTCTGGTTAGGTTAAAACACGGCCTTCTAGGAAAGGTAAGATTTGTCCCGTTTTCTTAGTCGAAGTCTTACCCCTACCCAAGTTTCGACATCCGCCCCCATAGAGGTTAATTCAGATTCCATTATTCAAGATATTAAGGAGAACATAAGGTAAAAAACCAGGAAGCGAGAGCATATGATTTCTTTCGTGAAACATTCGAAGACAACATATAATTCATACAAAGTTCTGCTCCCAGTTATATTATACCCCCCATTCCAGTCCTCTCTTTGTTCAGGACTGTTATCAGAACGCCCAGTGGTGGAGCCTTCGCTTAATGGAATCATTTTAATCC
>NC_087203.1:97116709-97124209 GCF_015104395.2 Macrobrachium nipponense
GGAGAAGAGGAATTGTTATTTATTTTTTTGGTCTTTCTTTTTAGGTCATACTTTTGTGTCCGTCTTTTTCCTTGGTTAATATTTTCTTATGCAGGCTAAATTCTTTCTCCAGGATATATTTTCTCTCTCCATGCCATGTGCGTTTTCTGCTTGCCCGGTTTGTTTATGCTTCCTAATTATTTTATTTTCTATTCCTTTGATCTATATCTGATGACAGCGCCCCATCGGGGCCATTATTGGATTTCAATATCTACGTTTTTCTATTTTTTTACATTCTGATGCCTTTGTCTGCTTTTCCTTATTTCACGTTCGGATCTTTGTTTGTTGATTTATTGACTGTGTGCTTCTTCGTTCATGGAAATTTTTCTTTCCATGGGGATTCTTAATTGGTTTCCTCTCTCTCTCTCTCTCTCTCTCTCTCTCTTCTCTCTCTCTCTCTCTCTCTCTCTCTCTCTCATTTCTCTCCGTCTTATTTTTATGATATATATATATATATTATATATATATATATATATATATATATATATATATATATATTATATATATATATTACTTCTTGGTCCCAAGAAGTCATCTATTTGTGGATCTTCGTAATTTATGACAAAATGTGATTTGATATGAATAACTCTTTGCCAAACAGAATTATTATTGCATTCGTCTCCTTGTACAAAAAATAAGCCAAGATATTTGTTTTTTTTTTTTTTTTTTTTTTTTTGGGGAAAAGTCTGTTTGAATCAAGATGTTAAGGAAATATCTGTGCATCAAGATGTTAGGGAAATTCTGTTGAATCAAGATGTTCGGGAAATTCTGTTGAATCAAGATATCAGAATAAATCTGTTGAATCAAGATGTTAAGAAAATTCTGTCAAATCGAGATATTTGGGAAATTCTGTTGAATCAAGATGTTAGTGAAATTCCGTTGTATAAAAATGTTAGGGAAATTCTGTTGAGTCAAGATGTTAGTGAAAAAATTCCAGTGCATCAAGATGTTCGGGTCGAAAATTCTGTTTAACACAATTAGATGGTAAGAGTTCCATTCAGGTGCATGAAGATGTTAGGGAAATTTCCTGAGCTGACCTCCGCCCTTTTTTGTCTATCTGCTTTTGTTCATCTTCTTCTCCCCAAACTTCGTTTTTGTTCTTCAGAGTGAACTGTTTTTCCAGCGCGAATAACAATTGCTTCATAACTTTCTTTTTTACATTTTGCTTGCATGTTTGTAATGGTCTCTTTTTTGTCGTTTTTTGTCTCCCTTGTTTTAATCAGATATGGTATTTTCTGAAAAGATGATCAGAATATGGTGTGGCCAGTTTTAGTAATTATGAAGTCATGTGTTTTTATTCACATTGCTTTTCTTATCAATATTTTGTTGAAGTAGTACGTACTTTCTTTCAGTCATTAGAAAACGGGTGGTACTATGCGAATTGACAGTCTCTCTCTCTCTCTCTCTCTCTCTCTCTCTCCTTATTCTTTTTTTCTTCTTCAAGACTGATAGTCGGACATTACAAGTTTTTGTTTTAAATAATATATGACTATTCTATGCAAATACTACTGTTTACACCGTTCCTAGAAGAATATAAATAGGACCTCCCTTTAGCTAAGTCATCAAAGTCAATATATTATTTTCAATGAGACATATATATTATGGTCGCCATTTTCTTTCACAAAATATAAGTAATCCATCATGGGAGTCTGCGAACACGATTTCCCTTAGGTTGAGTATAAATGAAAATATAATCTTCCAAGCTTGTGATTAATTATTTTGCTTTGTGACAAATAATTATTGATCGGTTCATGACTATAATGTGTATTACATTATTAATGTATTCCTTTACCTTTGTTTAGCGAAAGCCAGCTCCTGGTCTGTGACTATTAATTCGAATTGTTTTGCCATTTAAATAAAGATACTTTTCGTTCATGTAATCCCAAACTAGCGTCTTGTCCATTAATTAGAATTGTTTTGGCATTTAAAAAAAAAAAAATTTACTGCGTTAAATCCGAAAACCAGCGTTCTGGTCTGTGACTATAAATTAGTTTTTTTTTTTTTTTTTTTTTTACCATTTAACTAAAAATATTTTTCCCTCATATAATCCTAGACCAGCATCTAGTCTGCGATTATTAATTAGAATTTTGTTGCCATTTAAATAAGAATACTTTTTCCTGCATTTAATCCCAAACCAGCAGCGTCCCCATTCAGTAGATGTTGGTCCCTGATGAATGGATGGCCGTGATATCAAGCAAGCCTTTGCAGAGGCGGGATATGTTCAGTATCCTGGATGTTTTGAAGGCAAGTGCATGTCGAAATTAGTCTGCACTGAATAGGATGGTATCGTTGTGGCATAACGCTGTGAGCCTTTTGTTTACTAATCGGACTTTTAGATGGATGGGGGAGCAGTTTCTTTTATGCACGTCATATTTACCTCGGCATGTCTTATATATGCATATATATATCTAATATATATATATATATATGTATATATATATATATATCTATATTAATATAGTATATGTATATATATACATATATACATATATATATATATCTATATATTATATATATATATTATATATATATATATATATATATAGATATATATATAATATATATGTGTGTGTGTGTGTGTCCTAGCTTTTAGATTTCCTAATATTCTCGATCCGTTGCCCACTGAAGTCCTGCTTGTATTTGAAATTGTAACATGCAAGTGTTGAATCATGTAATGTCGATGTGAAATCGTAAATCAGTGATTATTTTTTTTTATTGGTCTGTTTGCCATCGTTTAAATAAATATTTACTTCTTCCGCTTACACACAATGCCTAATACCATGTCAATAATGGTGATTAAGAAAAATAGTCCTTCCATCCAGTTAATCCGCTGTGGAATTTTATATAATTGGTTTCCCCCAACTCGGCATTTCCCTTAACGCTGCTGTTCATTCCATTAACTATTTTCGCCTATGAATTAATGATGCGATTTTTATCCTTCAGATGTTGAAAGGAAAAACCGCCCCAATCTCTTATGCCCAGCAAACTTCATCCATTATAATCGGATGGAAATTTTTGATGGACGCAATTTCGTGACCCGTCTCCGGCTTTCCATTTTAGAGTCAATCTCTCTCCAACTTGTTCGGCAACGGAGTTGCAGACCATTTGCATGAAAAGTTACAGCGGTGCGTCTGTGCATGAGTGAAAGCCTTAATGCTGGGCGGGGAAAATAGTCCCGTTGCGCTCTCTCTCTCTCTCTCTCTCTCTCTCTCTCTCTCTCTCTCTCTCTCTCTCTCTCTCTCTCCCTGCATGCAGGGATGAAGGCTCTTTGCGATGGGCAGCTAATATGCTTGCTTGTTTTCTTTTATGTAGGAAAGATTTTATTCTATAACTATCTATCTATCTGGCTTTCTGTCTGTCTGTCTGTCTAATTTTCCTATCGTTCTGTCTATCGAAGATCCTATACTCACCAGTACTTATTTGCATGTACCGCCCGCAATTCATCCTCAGATTCTCCCTGAACATTTTCATTAGATTCCACCATTTTCCCTCTCGCTTCCGAATCGACTTTCCCGTATTCCTCCACTTCATACCTGAAAAGTTGTTCATTTTTCTCTTTGTCAGCATCCCATCCTCTATTCTTCTGTGCGTCCATTTTCGAAAGATTAATAGAACCGTTCGTAAGTATAGTTCTTTACACGAAGCATTTTCACCACATTCATTGTTTTTATCTAGTAAAAATGACTTCTCTTCCTTTTCACTGCAGATTTTTCACATTAGGATTTTATTCAAGATTCCGGTTATTTTGGGGTTCCCGGGAAGGCAAATCGACTTCATTTCCGGTGGAAATCCTATTTAATGTCTTTCCGGAACATTTTCATTTTTATTTCGATCTCGTTTTTTAACAGACTGTCGTGCGCCCTGTTATAGAATTCAATCCTACGGGCTTATAGTGGCTCAAGAGACGTATTAAAGTTTTTGCATTGTATAGTTTTTTTTACGTTAAAAAATGGCTTCTTCAGCGTTATTATATTACTCTTCTTCTCCTTTTTATTATTATATTATTTAAACCACCACTCATTAGTAACATAAAAAAAAGAATAGAAAATGAGAGAGAGAAAGCCAGAGAGATAACGAAAAACCAAACTATTGTAGCAAATCGTGATTCCTTAGCCTGTACCTCTTTATGGATAAGTAGCATTTCTAACATTAAAATGAGACGACACGTTTAATTCTCCATTAGTATGCTGTTTTCTTACATCCTTCTGGGTAATTGGGAAGATCAAGCATTCTGGCTTTCTTCCTAATTTTTTTTTTTTCAACACCGGAAAATCATTCTGAGACTGTGAGGATACTGAACTCGCGCGCGCGCTCTCAGTCTCAGCCACACAAGCATTACATCACTCGTACACTTTCATGGGTATTACACTTAATTTCTTTTATTCAGAGACCAATGGCTGGAAAAAATGTAGATGAAAAATAAAGGACTGGATAATAAAACAAATAGAAAAAATAATCGCTGAAGCATTTTAGCATTAGTAAATTTTGTAAGTTTTCTTAAAACCAATAGTAAAATATACTTTAGAAAAGCGTAAAAGTTAGTAAAGTACGATCAGAAAATAAGACAAACAATGCTAATGGCGGAAGCACACTATCATGGCATCAAGCACTATTGAAGACATTAGAGATTGTTATATTCTCATGTTCCCCATCAGCAGTATGTTTGAATATTGCCACGTCGTCTCTCTCTCTCTCTCTCTCTTAGACACACACACACACAAATCCATTTCCCTTTGCTTCCATATGAGAGAGTGTGCGTGTAAGCCGGAGAGTGTTGTGCAATTGCAGATATTCTAATATTCTTTCTGCTCCAATCAGTGCCTTAGAAATCTTTCAAATCACAGCTACTCTAGGCCTATTGGTCCTGGGAAATGGGTAAAAGAATGCAGTGTATGTGTTAGTGCTTGGCCCTTCCCTTACTACAAAAATGTCATCCGACCAACCTCCAACCGTTGCGCAAGTGACCCTGGCACCTACCGGTGCCTGTGCCCCACACACAAGTTCCTACTTGCGAACAATTGTCTTTTCTATATACAATACCAATCGAACCGTTCCGACGTCGAGTCCGCTATACAATCTGTCAGCGATGCCTTCTCCGATGAGGAAATCAACGTTGCATTTACGAAATGCAAAGATCTGATACCAGAGAGCATTCTCAAGGAGCGATCCGCGAAGACCTTGTCCTCTCACAAAAAAATATCATATATCACAAAGTGGCTAAGGACCTGCTCGGTGGAAATCTACGCCGATGACCCTTACAATCTGCCTCCAAAGGGGCCTGCTGACCTAACCCTACCTGCGGTGTACCACACGGCAGAAAAGGGCTTCCAAACAGCAAAATCCCTCTCAGAAATAATGGGAAAAAACTCAGAAAAAATCGAGGAGACAAATGATAAATTATCAAGAATCTGGGACGCGATCAAATGACTACAGGAATCCCTAGACACGGATCTGGGATGCGATCAAAGGAGTGCAGGGATCGATAGACAATCGCACAGATAGCCACCAGACTCCTATGAATGCGGCTTCCAATTTTTCATCGCCTCCCAGCAACACGGAAGTGCCCCCTTCACCTTTAGGCCGTTCTGAGGGGACTGTTGGTCCCCCAACCTCCCCTCCCTCCCCAGTGCCTCGGGTGGAAGATAGACCTCCGGTGATAAATACCAGCCCTCGTGATCCTCCCCACCCTATCTCTCCCGCCAACACCCCATCGTAGATGCAGGTGAGAGTGGTCTTGAGGGGTCTGGCGGCTGGCAGATACAAACAAGCAGAAAGAAGAGAAGAACCTCTCGTTTGGCCGCTGGGCCGGAGCCCAACATTCGTGTTTCACCTCGCCCGACACCTGAGAAGAGATGTCACGTAGCAGTTCACAATCTGCGCTCATCGGTGACGCTAGACGCCATAGTGGAGAGAGTCAAGTTTCTCACTGGCTCTGACCCACTTATCTCTCACGAACTCCCATGCAGAAGTAAACATAAAGTGGCTTACAGGATTACCTGCCTATTTCAACACCTCGACGTTCTTAAAGGCAAGAATTTCGGTCCTAATATATTAGTTTCAAGATATAACCTAATCCGGGACCAACCACCCCCAGGGGAACTTACTGTCACTCCAACCAGGGTCATTTCCACCGCAAGTGCCAGCCAACCGCCCACGGCGAGTGACTGCCCACTCCCCCTGGCTAACCCCCCATCCACCCAAATGATCAGCGCATTCATCTCCCATCTTCGTGGGTAGCCATGGATACATTAAACATAATCTCTTGGAATATTTTTGGCCTCAAGCGGAACATTCCTCTCCTAAACATGTTCTGCAAAAATTTCAACGGCATCATTGCATTGCAAGAAACGCTCCTCTGGCCACATGACCTTGCCATCTGCGATTCAATTCATGAAGACTTCAGAACCTTCTCGACTTCATCGATGCAAGTTACAGATCAAATCATAGCCGGTCGCCCAAATGGGGGACTCTCTTTCCTGTGGCACAAATCGTTAGACAATATTATAAAGGTGATGACCTACAGGAGTGACAGACTGCTGGGGCTTCAAGTGACAGTAGGGAACTCTAAAATCCTAATAATTAATGTTTATATGCCATGGGAAAATAACAATAATTTTGATCATTACTGCATGATCCTAGGGCAGTTACACAGTATTTTTCAAGATTCTCCTGCTGATCATATTTGTATAATAGGGGACCTTAATTCTCACCCCACAAAACAATTTTATAATGAACTTACTCGCTTCTGTCAAAATCATGCTCTCCAAATTAGCGATGTAATGCTCCTCCCTCCCTCCTCCTAGTCATATGTACATAATAGGGCGGACGCAATTACAACCTCCTTGCTGGACCACTGCATCACATCTCCACAACTTCATGATTCTATTATGACCCGCAATATGGGCTACGATCACATCCCATTACAGGTGTCATTCAGTACCCCATCCCTCCCTACCCCTGTGAACCCACTACTGACCACCCACCAGCGGTTAACTGGGAGTTTAAAAACCAACAGAAAACCAGATACTTTAGGGCGACCACGGAAACCAGGTTGCGGTCAATAGTTCAACCGGCTGACGCCTTACTTTGTACCAACACAAAATGTAGAAATGACCATCACAGGAGGGATCTGAATGAATTCTATTCGAACATAATCTCCGCTATGCTTGCTTCGGGCAGGACTGCCTATAGATTTCGTCAAGGTAATTCTCGTAATATACCTGGTTGGAATGACTTGGTTAAAGATCTGTATACATACTCACGAGAAATGTTTTTACTGTGGAGGCAAAATGGTAGCCCGAGGGGACACTGCATTACTAATGAGGCAGGCGAGAGCGCAATTCAAACTTGCTCTTAAGCACTGCAGGTTAAATGAAAAACAACTAAGAGCCAATGCAATGTCTAGAAACTTAGAATCTGGTGATTACCCTCGTCTTTGGAAAGATATCCAGTCCTTAAATC
>NC_087203.1:97129885-97134885 GCF_015104395.2 Macrobrachium nipponense
TTTTAAGAAAGATGAGCCGGAATTTTTGGGACTCCTGTATGGAGTTCCTCCTTCCTTGTCCTACAATATTTCGGGATCCATCGTCCGATAATTTGGGCATTTTTCACCGCGAGGAAACTCGGTCGGATTTAATGGGTTTTCATTTTCTGGGCAAAAGGGCGCTGCTGCAAATCCCCATGCCGTTAATCTCTTTAAATGGCCGGATTATCATCATTCATCAGCATTATCGTCTGGGTGTAAAAATTCAGGCGTGCATTTGAAAATGATCGTGGGTCAAGAGGATGGAGGCTGAAATGTATTCTCAAGGTGTCTCGTTTTATATGTGGTTAGACGAAAAGTGATGGTTACATCGCCAGTTATCTGTAATTGATTATTCAGTCGGTCGTAACGAAGAGTGGGATTCATTATAGCTGCTTAAGGTCTCATTAATTTAAAACTCTCGCTCTCTCTCTCTCTCTGTGTGTGTGTGTGTGTGTGTGTGTGTGTGTGTGTTCTGTTGTTCAACGTTGGCATACTCTTGTATGTTCATTTCACGGAATGTACTTGATCATCTGGCACAGAAAGGGCGCTGCTGATAACCCCCCAAGTATTTGAGAAATGTTTTCACCGGGCACATTATTCTGCTATTTATATTCTCGCTAATATTACACGCTGGTTGTTTAGGTAAAATATGATCGTTAAAATAAAAATTAGACAACCGAGATGCATAGCGTAGCCTGGCCTTCATCGCCAAGAAGAAATCTAATGGTTTTTTATGTCCGGATCATTTGCACGTCTCTGGAATTTTATTTATCTGAAATCGAATAGGAGTGGTATAATTCATGGAGGATGGAGAATTCATAGATGATTCTGGTATGAAATGGCGTGGAAAATTTGTGGTTTGCGTTTCACTTGATGTGAATACATGAATTTTTTTTGTCCAGTATTAAGTCTTTTCACCCAACAGGAATTTATTCATGGAACAAACGAGATGGTATTCGGTTCTACATTCAAAATTTAATTGCGTGGTTCATCAGAAGTTAATAAAATACTCGTATTCACATTGCGCCTTTCACTTCTATCCCGCACTCTCTATCTTATTGGACATTAAGGCCCTTCCGTTCCAATAATTCTTTCACTCGGCTCCTCGTTCACACCACTTCCTGATTATGCACTTCCATTCTCTCCACATGAATATACCATCTGCAAACTGATAAGTCTGTTAAGTCGGTCTGTCTAAAGTTCAGTAGAAAGGATTCTATTTTTCATTGCTTCTTAAATTTATGTGCATGGTTTGGTCCCTGAGTCGCTACCTCAGCGTTAAGCACTGGGAATGACTATAGTAGATTCACATCACCTGTGCATTTGACGTCTGGCCGCATTCCCTTACGACGCTCCCGATTGGCTGTTTGATAAAGCCAGTCACAGGGCTGGAAACTCTCAGTCTCTCTTGAGAGTTCACATAGGCAGGATGCATGTTCATCTCTCCTGAAAGACGCTATCCCCCAAGAGAGGTGGACACACATCCTACCTATGTGAACTCTCGAAAGAGACAGTTTTCCAGCCCTGTAAATGGCTTATCAACAGCCAATCAAGAGCGTCGTAATGGACTGGCCTAGACATCAAATGCACGGTTGATGAGAATCTACTAAAGTCGCAGTTTACTATAGTGGCAGGTCTTCTCGAGAGCTCTGAAGATCGCATGTAGAAATCTGAATGCACAAGGTCGATTATAACATTTTCATATTAGCACTTCTGACCATTGTGCTTTAGCAAAGACCATGTCATTAAATAGGTGCATTACCAGTGACAATACATAAGATGAAAAAAAATGGTCTAGAATAAGATGTCAACTTGCAGGCGATAAAGAGAGTATCTTTTAGTTCCAGAGCTGTTTCGCGTAGTAAAAGAAGTAAAAAACAGACTGTTCGTCGAAATAAAAAGGATGCAATTATATTTCAAGAAGATTTCTCGCGCCACTGCCCACTGTAGCCTACAGGAAGTGGAAAATAGAATATTATTTCGTCGCCATGGGATTTAATTCATTCGATTTTTTGCCTTTACAATTGTATGTGAAAAATGCCTCGCCCACCTTAGGTTCACGTTTCATAATACGAATAAAAGGTGAAATACTGGAGTTTACATTTTTGATAGGAATATATATATATATATATATATATATATATATATATATATATATATAGATATATATATATATATATATATAGTTATATATATATATATAGTTCTCTTACTTGTGGTATGATGAATATGTTTTTTACCGAACAAATATAGGTACACAAGCGTATATGCTTGTTGGTATGTTTATGTCGTTCTCATGTCTACGTCTATTTGAATAATGTATAACAGAAGGAAGGAAATGAAAATCCAGTTTAGTTATGTAGATTATTGTCGGCTGTTGTGAGGGATGCTTCCAGCAAACTCGAGTTCTTATTATCGTAATCAATGACAACTTACGACGACACAGAACTACAATTATCAGAAACGTGGTTCAAACTTGACGTTTTTGCATGTTTGAAAAATAATGTTTCAGTATTTTAATTACCATGAATTAATAGTATGTTTCAATGCAGCGAAGATAACCAAATGGAAGCATTCTTCAAAGATAGCTTTTAAAAATTTTAAAAATTAGGGGCTGGTTTTATAGTAGATAAAGGCATTACTTAAATAGAAGAAACTTCAAAAAGCTAAGCACATTGTCAGTTATTATTTTAGACATACAGATAAATTAATTAGTCAAGGAAACGTTGCTAAGGTTGCGTGGAGTGAAGTTATAAAGAATTCACGTAGCTGGTAGAACACGGTAGAACACAGAGTAAGAGACGGTAGTTGGGACAGCTATCAAAATTACGCTGTACTGTGGAACAGACTCCAAATTCCCAGTCGTAATTGACATATTTTGGATAATATACTTTTGGTCACATTCAAACATGTGAAATTAATTAACTTTTATTCACTTTTGTAATAAGCACAAGATAACAGGATACTAGTCTTCTGCATGAATCCTATGTAGAGTATATGATGTCACTAAGAGTATATCATGAGCTAGGTAGTGAGGATTTGGGTCAATTTTTATTGCTAACTAGTCCAGATTTATTTTGCCTCTGCCAAAGCTAGGATTGATAAAAACATTATAAAAAAAAAACACTTTTACTCCTTTGGGGAACATCCATTAGCTGTTTTTAATCTTGTTTCGTGAACCCCAAACTGTCCTAGTTTCAGTTTTATATTTTGTTCTCTTAGTTATTAATATTCTCGCAAGGGATTGTTTTCATGATTTTATGTACAATTAGAATATTTTAATTGAATCGCAGCCTTTAACAATAAATCTGAGTTAGCATTAAGGTCCCAGAGATAGGAACAGCATCATTAAGCTTTTGGTAAGAAAAAAAAAAAGAAAAAAAAAAGTAGAGGTATGTTGGGAACATATGACAATTTCTACTTTTGGGGAATGGGGGCCGGGGGGCTTTTGAGACATATTTTTAACGAAGCTAATCTGGAAAGTGTTCTCTGTAGAGTCCTTGTAATGACACCAACTCACACAGGATTTGAGCAAAAGGTATATGATTGATGTGCCTTTTAACGTTGCTGCTCTTTCTATGTCATCAAAATTTGTTTTTGGTTTATTTATCTTTGTGTATTTATATGTTTGCGTAACTGGATACGATGAAATATTTACATATGAATGTTCTCATAGGAATGTGTACAAACGGTTTTTTTTTTTGATAGGAAAGATATAATATACATACGCACATACATACATACATCTTTTCCCGCCGGAGGCAGTGACTCCAGAAAATTCTCTTACCCATCTGCTTCTCAATAGTTATTTCAAGCGCATTATGTGTGACTTTGACAGTGACATTAGAAGGAGAGAGGAAGGATTGAAATATCTAAGTTTGCATAACCAAAATTGTGTCCAAAAGATGCATTGACGAAAATGTCCTGCAAAGTGGAGCGTGATACCAGAGAGTGTTTGGACTTGGGGGAAGTAACTTAGAAATATGACCATTCAAGAGAGAGTAGGGGGACTGATCATCAGAGCAAGCAGATGCTAGAATAAGATGAAAAGGGTAAGAAGGAAAGACAATGAGGAAACGAGAGAGAGAGAGAGAGAGAGAGACGGCAGACAATGAGCTTTCAGATGAATTAAAATGGAAGTAAATGAAGGAACGATGGAAATGGGAAATAACGAAAGGTCGAGTCTTGAAAAATTCTAATCTGGAAACGAGTAACAATGATATACGAGACTAAATTAACATTCTGAATAAGGAGAGGGAACCCCAAATACTGTGAATACTTAATTGCGTGTTTCATACAAAATGAATACTGTCTTCTCATTTTATGTCCTAATCCTTGCAAATTTAACTGATATTTGAGAACGTTAATATCTCTTCTAGGTAACGTATCCCTTTTGAATAAACATATTAAATGCTCCAAAGAAGGACTGTGATCCTCTTAAACGAGAATATTCAAGTATATATACTCTAAGTAACTCAATGGAGATGATCTGTAATCAATGAGAACAAGATCGACTGAGGTACATTAGATGCTTTAGGGAAGGTTTGAATCATCTTGAAGAAAACAGCGTTACTTCCAAGCATATAATCCCACTTATCAGAATATTTTTTACGGGTATCATGTGCTTTCAACTCTTGCCAATCGAATGAAGGAAAGTATTACGGAAATTTGATGTTTTCTCCTCGCGAACAAATTGAGCCTTGCAATAGTACAAAATGACTCTTGTAAACTAAACCAATAAAGTCTTGCTCTTGTAGATTAGTTTATAAACCAAATAATTTTTGCTCTTCTAAATGAGTTTACATTAATAAAAAAAAAAAAATCCATCTGAAAGCGAAAATGTTTTTGGACCGAAAATTTCATTTACCCCAATTATGCACCATAGTATTTTCTTGATATGTGGAAGAGAATAATACTTTTTCAATGACAAATTTTATGTTACACTAGAAAAACCTCTTACTCTTTATCAAAGCAACCTT
>NC_087203.1:97137385-97196149 GCF_015104395.2 Macrobrachium nipponense
ATAATATATATATATATATATATATATATATATATATATATATATATATATATATATATATATTCTTCATCGCTGGTGGGCTAATCCTCGATGAAATAGGTACGGGGATACGGAAGGACATGGCACATTACATGATTCTTTATTGCTAGCGACGTTTCGAGACAAAGTCCCATCTTCAGGCTAAGGCAAGAAACTAAATATTACATCATTACCAAACAATTAGGAATGTTAACGTAAAATTATTATAAAATTAAAGTATTTCTAAGTAAAAATTACGAATTAGAAAATCTCAAAGAATGAGTATTACATCAACACAACATATTCACGAAAAGGAAATGTAAAATCATAAATTTTTTAAATATTTCTGAGTAAAATTACGAATAAAAACATTAAAAAGAATATATATATATATATATATATATATATATATATATATAGATATATATATATATATATATATATATATATATATATATAAATATTAAAAATGAGGAAAATACCTTGCTCAAGCAGAGTCCCGCCGTTCCTTGTCAGGACGGTGGAAAAAAAGTCAAGAGAGGCAAAGAACAAAAGTGACGTGTCTTTATGCTATATACAAAGGTACTGAGGTAGTATGGTTGTTAAGTGAAGGTACCAGTTTCTTAATTGCCAAACTTTCAAGAACGAGGAGGTGGTGTTCATATGGTGACGTCATAATGACCTTAAAGTTGTTATAATCTATCTCTGCCCTACAGATTCTGGCGTGATTCCTAATATTTGATTGTTCAGGGGTGGATAATTTGCTGCCCGTTCGGTAACTTACACCTCTATGAGCATCACATCTCACTTTGAGCAACCGGCGTGTACTTCCTACGTAGGTCTGCTGATTACATCGGCAGCAATTAAATAAATACACTACACCGGATTGCATCAAGGAGGGCAATTTCTCTTTGTGTTTTTAGGAAAGCTAACCAATATTTCTAGGATTTATGCAAGTGAATCTGGTATCCAACTGCTGGATAATGGATTTGGTTTAAAATTTTCTTAAGGGAGGGCAAAAACTTCCTATCATGTATAATAAGGTATGTTTTAATATAGCATCTAAATTTCTGTGCTAAATGGACTGGACTAGGTGGATGACAAAAAAAAATTATTGATGGTATTTTTGACGTGTTTAAAAAATAACCCCGATGGGTAACAATTGCTGTTTGAAATTCCCCTCAAGAAATATTATCTCGTCATGGAATAATTTCAACTTGATGTTAGGTTTATAGCCCTGTGGAGGAGTGTTGATAAAGAATTTAATTTAAAATTATATAAACAAGAACTGTAGAAATTCAAGCCATGACCGGTAAAAGTAGGGGTTTCCTGTAGATTCCTATGTTAAAACAGTTATCTTTACGAACTACCATTGTATCTAAATATGCTAATTGTCCCTATTTTCTTCTAATGCACAGGTAAAATTTATATTTTGATGTTTGGAGTTAGCATATTGTAAAAATGAGTCGCTATGATGCCTATCTTTAAACAAACAAAAGTGTCATCTACATACCTTCGGTAAAAAAGTGGTTTAAAAGACGGAGGGCAATTGTCCAGCAGTTCCCTTTCAAATTTAAGCATGAAAATATTGGCGAATGTACAACTTAGGGGATTCCCCATACCTACACCCTCTATTCGCAAATAAACCTGTCCATTAAAAATGAAAGCAGTGTCCCGCACTGCTAATTCTAACAATTTTCTAAAATCATCACGTTTAAAGCCACTATATGTAGTATCGTCTTCTGTAAAAATAGTATCTAAAATAAAGCTGATGGTTTTCCTCCACAGGTATATTAGTGGTGAAAAGTGCTTCAACTCGAAGCTTGCCATGGTTAGGTCAGAGTCCTGGCATAAAATACTGTTCTTAAAATCAAGAGAGTTGGTTAGATTATATTCATTTTAAAATGATTCTCTAATAGAGGTGTCAAGAATTTAGCTATTTTGTAACCTGGTGTAGTATAGGATGAAAGGATGGGTCTCATAGGGATACCCTCCTTGTGTATTTTTGGTAGGCCATACATAACACCCAATGAAGAACCTGTTACATAAAGATTTTCGTAAGTTGTTTGACCTATCGTTTTATTATCTTTCAACGTTTTCAAGAACCGTTTATTCTGTCCTCGTTTTTAAAAATTAGTTTGTAGTCAATGTCACCCATGTTTCTAAACTTTGGTAGCGTCTTTCATTATGACTTTATCGGGTTTAGAAAAAATGATATTGCCGTTTTCTTTTAGTTTTTTAAGCATACCAAGGTCACGTTTATTAAAAAATGGTGCCCATCTTGGTTTTAGTTTGTTAAAATTGATATGGGCAAATGTCCACCAGAAATGTGGTTATATCGGCGGTTGTATTTTGATTACGGAAGGAATGAGAGTTGCAGTGAATCGTGAAGGTAACAAGCTGTAAACATGTCGAATTGAAAAACGACAGATTATAACGCTGAGAGAGGCACGATGGATATATATATATACATATATATATATATATATATATATATATATATATATATATATATATATATATATATATATATATACATATATATATATATATATATATATATATATATATATATATATATATATATATATATATATATATATATATATATATATATATATATATATATATATATATATATATATGTATGTATATATATATATATATATATATATATATATATATATATATATATATGTATGTATGTATATATATATGTATATATATATATATATATATATATATATATATATATATATATATATATATAACAAGAAGGTGAAGAGACGTCTTAAGAAAGCCGCCTATTGAGAGAATCGAACAAATTGATGGTGGCCGGAAGAGCTTAGGCTGTAAGAATACTGTCTGCTGCGGGGGTTCAGCCAACCCAGGGGTGCCCTAAGAGGATTTGTTCCCCGTGATTGCTGTGATTTGCCGAAAAGGCTATTGTAGCAGCACCACTAACTGCAAAGATTACAGAGAGAGAGAGGAAGAGAGAGAGAGAGAGAGAGAGAGAGGAGAGAGACGAGAGAGAGAGAGAGAGAGAGAGTTAGGCCGGGTAGGGCACAATGCACGTGCGTTGTACATTTTTGAAAAATGGTTTCTTCATCTGAAAATAATGCTAGTGGTTGATGGTAACCTGAAGAGTAAATTGTGAATATCTTTAATGAATTTAAGATGCTTTAGTGTTGGAAATCTTTGTAATTGCTATTCCGTAAGGAGTAAAGTAGGGCTTGAATTATACTGGATAGATATTTAATTGTATATGTTTACAGTCATTCTTAGTTGGATATTTTCATTAATTTATTGTTCTTTGATGATTCAGCGTTAATGGACTGTTTAAACATAAGACTAGAGTCCTAAACTAAATTTGTATGTATATATAATATATATATATATATATATATATATATATATATATATAATATGATATAATATAATATAATAGATATATATATATATATATATATATATATATATATATATATATTATATATATATATATATATATATATATAATAAAGCGTGTGTGAGGGTATTGTACGTTGTGCATATGTTTCTATATACATATAGAATTTCCGTAAGGGTATGTATACTTTTAGAAATCGTGGACAGCAAAGGGGCGTCACCTTTTTTTGGAATATACGACTTCCGGCGTAGTGTTTATGGACGAGGTTGAGTTGTTTTCATGCTTTTATTTTTACTTAGAGTAACGTTTGGTGCAGGTGAAAATATATATTTAAGCCATGATCTTTAAAATGTCATATATTTAAGCCATATTCTTTTCCCTTAACCGTACAGGTTTATTTTTTATGAGTTCCTATTCCGTTCTTATGTCAACATTCCGTTAATTTAGAGTGGTAAAACTGATCTCACTCGGTAGCAGAGCAGAGTACCGAAATTACTTCCCTGTGTCACATATAATTTGCATTCCCTTAAATTTGGACTCCCCAGTCATTTTTTATTATACGTATAAAAGTAAGTCCCCATTCGTTATTAAACGTATGATTTGCACTCCCTCAGTCCATATTATACGTGCAATAAACACTCCCTCTGTATAATAAGCACTCCCGTAGTTACTATGTGAATTATAAGTATGCCGAGTACTCTAAAAGCCAAGCCAAGCGAAACCAATACAAGCCATGCCAAGCCAAGCCAAGTCATGCCATGCCCAAGCTTGGCATGGGTTGGCTTAGCTTGGCTTATCTTGGTTTTGCTTGGCTTTTAGAGTGCTTGGCATGGCATAGTTTGGCTTTGCTTGGCTTTCAGAGTGTTTGGCATGGCATGGCATGGCTTGGCATAGCTTGGCTTGGCATGGATTGGGTAAGCAAAGCAAAGGCAAGCCAAGCCAAGTTATGCCATGCCAAGCACTCTAAAAGCCACGCCAACCCAATCCATGCCAAGCCAAGCTAAGCCAAGCCATGCTATTCCATGCCATGCCAAACACTCTGAAAGCCAAGCAAAGCCAAACTATGCCATGCCAAGCACTCTAAAAGCCAAGCAAAACCAAGATAAGCCAAGCTAAGCCAACCCATGCCATGCCAAGCACTCTACAAGGTAAGCCATGCAATGCCAAACACTCCAAAAGCTAAGCAGAAGCCAAGCAAAGCCAAACAAAGCCAAATAATGCCAAGCCAAGCACTCTACAAGCCAAGCCATGCAATGCCAAACACTAAAAGCCAAACAGAAGCCATGCAATGCCAAACACTAAAAGCCAAACAGAAGCCAAGCAAAGCCAAACCATGCCAAGCCAAGCCAAGCAAAGCCAAGCCAAGACAGACACTCTTGAACCCAAGTCAAGCCAAGCCAATCTAAGTCAAGTCATACCATGCCAAACACACTAAAAGCCAAGCAAAGCCAAACCATGCCACGCCGAACATCATGATATGTCAAGAACTCTAAGAGCCAAGCCAAGCCAAGCTATTCCATGCCAAGAACTTTAAAAGCCAAGCCATGATATGCCAAGCACTCCAAAAGCCACGCCAAGCCAAACCATGCCATGCCATGCCATGCCATACCAAGCACCCTAAAAGCCAAGCCAAGAACTCATAATGTTAAGCGAAGCCAAGCCATGATATGCCGAGAACTCGCCAAACCATGCCGTGCCAAGCACTCTAAATGTAATATATAAAAACTAGTATACAATTATGTCTAAACCCTATGTATGAAAGCAACTATAGAATGCAGAGTACATAATACTGTATATCATTAACGGGTGGGAGGGGAATGGGAATTACATGTATAATAATGACTGGGGGAGTGCAAATAATTCAAGGAGAGTCTATATTTTACGTATAATAATGACTGGGCGAGTACAGCTTATACGTATAATAATGAGTGGGGAGTACATGTTCCGGGGGAGTGCATATCAAACGCTACACCGGCATTTCTTGTTTGTTTGTTTGTATGGTGTTTTACGTTGCATGGAACCAGTGGTTATTCAGCAACGGGACCAACGGCTTTACGTGACTTCCGAACCACGTCGAGAGTGAACTTCTATCACCAACACCGGCATTACGTATTCAAGCTCTTCAAAATTTTTTGAAAGACCCAGATAGTCTCTTTATTAAGATGTTTCTTGTAAAAATAAAATTAAGTGTACTCCTCGGTAATTAACCACTATCAGTTATTAAAGTTAAAGTGAACCTCTATTGGTGCCAACAACTCCGGCCACCAATGGGCCGTGGCTGGAACTTTATTGGGCTGCGACCTAGAGTTCCATAGGCCTTGAGTCTTGAAGAGAGTAGGGAAGTGGCGATTTGGCTTTTAGTTCTGTCTGGACGGTGTTTGGTCAAATATACTTCTTAGTGACAAAACGCTTTGGTTAGTCTTCAGCTTATAGCCAATGAAGTAAACGGTGGTGTAGCAAGCTTGAAGATTTTTAAGCTTTCATTGTCTAGTTTTGTTGAGCAAAACTGTGTCAGTATTGACTGTTTTTCTGAAGGCAAATCTTGTTCACCTTAGCTTCTGTTGTATCAGATGGAAAATAGGACAACAACAAAATTAGTAATATTAATGAGAAAAAGGAAAAATGTGTTATGTTGTACATAAAAAGCCTATACTTCTTTTTCTCACCTGGTGAATTCCCGTGATAGTGGAAAAATTAAGTCTTTCCATTTACTTTTTTGTTTTTCTAGTTGATGGACCATTTCCCCAACTCCTGGCGGCGTTATCAGGAGTGGATTGCAAATTAACATCATCCAATCCTGATGACGCATTTTACCTGGTATCATGTTATAATGTTCGTATAGGAAGCTGCTTTTCTGGGTTATAGCCTGTTTACCTCGTAAATTTTCAGAGATATATTATCATCCAGCGTGCTATGATATGGTTGTTAATATTAATGTTGGTAGTTATTTCAAGAAAGACCCATATATCAAACATGCCTCCCATCTAATCGCTGTATGGCTTTTGTCCTCGGCTTCGTCATATTATTTATTCTCACCTGAAATATAATTATCCATCTTTACGCAAATAGCCATCAGGATCCGCATGACGCATTACGGAAAATGACTATTTTCCAACCAATGAAACAATATGATATGTATTGCCAAAAATTATTATGGCTTTCGAAACAGATTAAGTGGCAATTTCATTTATAATTGGTATATCGTCAAACACATTTCATTTATTGTAGTACAAATTGGGATTTATGAGCCCTTCCAGTTCTTCCCTACAAAAATTGCTCATTTCCCATTTCAATTTCAATTGCGGAATTTATGGACCTTTTTTTTTATTCGTTCTGTTTAACAATAAAATTAAGGTACCATTACGTGGATATACGAATATAATCCTCAAGTCCATTAAACTCAATTATATTGATTAACGTTCAGTTTAAGCTTTTGAAACTAAAGTATTTGTTCTTTTCGCATATCCTCGCAAGCTCATTTTGTTAAGATCTTTTAAATCTGGAAACGTGTAAAATTAAATAAACTGTATATCATGCCATAATCAGTTTTCGTTCGTAATTTATGAGAAATAAAAATATTTTACTTGCGTCTTCATATATAGAAATTATTTTCATCTGAAATCTTATATATTTTCATTAAACGTAGATGTCACGAAAAATTATATACTATGTGTGTTAACAGTTATGAGTAAACATTTTTTTTTCTAAATTGCATAAATCAAAAGAAACGGAGAGGGGTAGGGAAGCCCTAATGTTAAGCTGATGGAGCAATTTTGACATACGATAAGAATTTATATCGGCAAAAATCTTCGCTAAGGAAATTGAAATATAAATTTTAAATGGAAGTATTACAGGAAAAAAAAAATGCAGTCGAGGAGAGAAAAGGAAGCAGAATTGATTTGATTTTCATTAGAATTACTGAGAATCCGGTTCAGGCCCCGCACTGAGGAATGGAGAGCTTTGGACCAAAGGTTTGGAAGAATCGTGTATAGGGGGCCCATTGGGAAATCAGGAACGGCGCTCTACCTGGAAACTTCGACAACAGCATCCAAAGTTTGGGTCTTCCATCTCTTTCCTGCTAGTTGCCTAAACTAACGGGCGATGTAGACGCCCCATTCCTCATCTAATATTCATTCACTTCTCTTAAACTTTATTTAGAAAGGCCCGAGAAATTATCAATTACAAAATTTTGTCATGGTTGTGATAGCAAGCTCTTTTCCTATTGCGGCATGAGAAGATTCTGGTGAATAATATTAAAAGTTGTATCTCGTACATTCTATCTTTAAAGGAGAGTATAGATAGCTCCAGCAGTTTACATCATGTTATAAATAATGAAATTGAAATATCCTCGTAGAGCAGCAAGTAAACATAATAGGCCCAAGATAAATCAGGGAGCAGAGGAAACCCTAAAACTCTAAATCAAATAGATTTACGTCGTTTTTCTGTTGGGTGGGGGTGTGGATTTTATAAAACAGGAATTATCATGCTAAATCTAAAATATGTTTCTCTCTCTCTCTCTCTCTCTCTCTCTCTCTCTCTCTCTCTCTATAAAAAGTAAAAGAAGAATTGGATAATGAAAAGCCAAAAAGATTGTGAATACAGTATTATTAGCCTAAAAAAAGGTTCTGGTATAACTATTCAGATTGCAGTGTTACAAGATGAACGGGAAATTAGAATTAACCTAATAAAGTCATTAAAAAGATAAGAAGAACTGTCCATAAAAATTGAGGAGGAAAGGTTTTCGTGTTAGTTGTTTTCGGGATGATAAGGTTAATTGAAAATTCTTTTAAACTTTTAAACTTAAAAATCCTGGAGAATCACTTAAGAAATACAAAAGCTTCAGCTTTTTTTTTCTTTTTAATCTGAGTTTTCTATCTATGATATTGTATTAGTGACCTTTAATTCCGGTTCTAAACTTCCTTCCCCTTTTATGTATTTTTACAAAGCGATAGTTTGAATTACTCTCCGATTTTTTTAGAATTCTCTTGATCTTGAATTATAATGTTCTTGGTACGCTTCCCTTTTTTTTTTCTTCTTTTTTTTGCGTGAATATGATATTAGTTTCTGTGTGGTTGCCTGAATGAATGTAAAAATTCCTTGTTCCCATATAAAATGAAAATGCTTCACAAAATTTATCATTAATCTGATAATCCTTAGGATTCAGTTCTTCCTAAAATATACTATCTGTTACTTATTTATAAACTTCTGAATCTTGAAGTGGGTGGATATGTTTTATGATTACTTCAAGGTTTCCTTACAGGTAGGCAGCAGCGAGTTGCTGGTGATGGAATCTTTAGTGAACCAAGACCTATTGTGTCCGGAGTTCCGCAAGATAGTGTTCTTAGCCCACTATTACTTTTGGTGAATACGAGCGATATGGTTGTTGGCCTGGAACACAAGATTGTTCGGTATGTCAATGAGTCAACACTTGTTGGTGCAGTGAAGTCTCGACTTAGAAATGAAGCTGCCCTTAGTCTCCCAGAAATGAAGCTGCTCTTAGTCTCAGTCGGGACATGGACCGGATCAGTGAATAGTGTAGTCGGTGGAGTATGAGGCTGAATCCAGTAAAACAAAAACACTAATGGTTAGCAGGTCTCATAAAGACTTTCCACCGCATCCTTCCCCTTCAGGTGTATGAGACTGCATCTTACTTTTGATAAACATCTAATGAAAGTTTCAGCGAATGCCGCACGAAAATTAAGTATTGTTCGTAAGCCCTCATATATTTATAAGTTGTTCCTTTACTAGAATGCTGATCTCCGGTGTGAATGTCTGCTTCTACCAGAGATTTAAAATTTATCTCTTTTAGATAGAGCGGTTCGTGATGGTAGGTTTCTGTTTCCTAATAATAGAAGCTTGAACCCTTCACGGTTGGTCTCTTGCTTGTCACTTTTTCATAAAAGATCTTTCACTTCACAATATAGTCCCCTGATCCCGTTTACGCCTGCCGAGAGCAACCAGATTCGCTGAATAGCACTACCAATATGCAGTAAATGGGCCTCGTTGTCGAATTTGTCATTCCCAGAGGCCCTTTATTCCTCACACCCCTAGATAAATGCCTTTTAACACTAAGGCTGAACGGAATGATTCTCTCACAATTACGGGCTGAATTTTCTGAATGTGATTAGCACTCCCGAAATGTTCGAGTCGTCCATCCACTCTGTGTTCTGTATTAAGCCTCCAGCTCCAAATTGGAATTACTATTAAACTTTCCTTCGCGAATTAGTTGAAGTACAGTAGCAAATATTTAGTGGTCCTTATTGTTCTAAAACCCCTATTAAGTTGGTAGCAGCATCTGTTTCTTTATAATATATATTTCCATCTTTGTAATGCTGAACTTTTCCTGAATATTGCATTAGTTTCTTCTCTAGGAGCAAAATGATGTATAACTTCAACGGTAAAAATAATTTCATGTTAAAATTCCCTAGATGAAATCAACATCCTTTTATGAGAATAGGGTACCGTAAAGGCTGGTCTAATGGCATACGTATAAAGAATAAGGAATGATGAGAAAAACAATGATTTAAAAAATATGTCCTGAAAACCTTGCTTTTATCTCAGACATGAAATCAGTTGATGTCCGGTCTTGTACGCCATTTCAGTAATTGAAAGAGAGAAGAAAGAAGAGCACACTTTTAAGCTTTACTGAAGAGGTAATGAGTGAAGTAGTAAAAATGAAGTTGAAGTAAAAGACACTGGGTGAAATGAAAATGCACATAGCACACCAGCTACTACATTTCGAAACGAGGAAAAGATAGCGCTAAAAAATGAGGCTCCCTCTTGTTGCTGTTTTTTCTTGACAGTCTTCTGTGTATTTACGACGTCCAAAGAAGTTTTTTCTGGCTCAATGAAGGCCTGAAAAACCAAACTCATATATGCAGAGCCTGTACTTTTATACTTTTAAGCATAGTTTATTATACTTTTAAATATAGTTTATTGTTGTTACCGGATGCAGTAGTACGCGTGATGCATCGGTATACTAACAGCGCCTGAGGAAAATATTTTATTCATATAACTGATTATGCTTATTATTTCTAGAATACATTGGACAGGAAAATCGCTCTTGTCCGACGACGTTTCGTTGTCTTTGAAATCAGCACTAAAACAACCTCATTGCATGTTTCTGTTGGGAATGTATTTAGGGATTATTGAGCCAACTCTCCCTTACGGAAGTGAAGTGTGGACGTTGAATGTGAATGAAAAAGAAAAAAAGGGTTGAAGTTTTTTGGAGTTCCCCGAGGTTTGGGGGGCGAATATGAAATGCTGTAGTATTGTTAAGATTTTTCCATCACCCCCCCCCCCCCCCATAGGCAACCTTATTAATTTTAACGTCACTACTGAATCATTAACATCATATACATATGTGTTTTTTATGTCATCAGTTATTAATGATATATATTAACTTTTATATATATATATATATATATATATATATATATATATATATATATATCTATATGTATATAATATAATATAGATGTGTGTTTGTGTCTGGCAGTCTGTTTGCAGTAATGGTCATATGGTGTTAACTCAGCCAATCAGCAAAATCATTGGGGTTTGAATTGGTGCATATTCAGAAACAGTGTATCTTGAAATAAGCAGGGAATTGTGTCCAGATATTGATAAGACGAAGAACAGAAAATGAATGAATAAAAAATAATCTTGAAGAAGCGTTCATGGTCCTGCGGTCAAGTTGGGAAACTTTAAAATAGGATAGGTAGAATTTTGTAGATATTTTTCCAGAAATCTTCTTTATCTGGTCCATAATGGTGTTTTATTTAAGAATAAGATCAAGATAATTTAGTTTTTTATGGTTAGATGTGATTCATTATCTTTCTCTAAAAGTAGGATATGTTTGCATGGGCCAATTGCAGTTGCCTGTGGCTAGATTGCGGCCCCTCTGACCAGTGCCTGGTCTTGTTTCTCTCAATACGCTGTGTTGCATGGAGTGTAGCTTTCGATTTATGAGGTAAATAAACATTATAGGTATTCTTTAAACCTTGAATAATCAATTGTTGCTGTGTCAGAAGTGTCTTTGCTTCTGTGACTTGAATACCGCATTATTTTTTTCTATAAAATAGCTTTATTTTTATTTGTAGTCCTCAGATAAACCTTTTTTATTTCTATTTATTTATTTATTTATTCATTCATTACACCGTAATTGACTGTACAGTATCGTTCGCATTTGTGTCAGTGGTTAGAAAATAACGCCAAATTTTATGCAATGAACAGTTTAAATTACAAAGTAAATTTATTAATGTTAGATAATCATGCCGATCCAAGGCGTCTTGTTTTCATATTTGCACACATTCATAGATAACGCTCCAATATATTCAGATGAATCGTAAGTATAGGGCTCCATTTACACTGATGACTGAGTTATTCAACACTAGAGCCTGACCTCTGTCAGGCGTAATGGAGGCCAAGAAAGACCAAGAAGACCAGTAATCCGTGGTCTTTCGTCAAATGCTGTGGTTCAGGGTAATTGAAATCTCAAGGCACCCACCAACATAATAAATGGTATTAAAGAATCTAGTAACGCGAGACGTAACTAATCTAATTCACGTAGTGGTGTAGAAGTATAAAAGAAGTATAACTGCCAGATACAAAAGGGCTGAAAGCGGAACGAGGGCGTAAGAAAAACAAAGGAAGGGAGTCGGAGAGGCAAGGGAAGAAAGGAAAAATAGTGTTAAGAAAATTCTCTTATTTTGGACTTCTACTCTCGTGAAGTTGAATTCCTTTCTCATCTTTTTCTTGAACGTTCATTCAGAAACACAGGAACCTTTTCCTTGTCGTGTTATACTCCAGAAGGGGTTTGTTTGCACAGTAATCAAGAAAGGATGTGTAGACTGCTGAGAGTTTCACCCAAACTTAGAACAAAGCAAGCCTAGCTAAAGGAGATTTAAGTTTACTCTGAGAATAACCACGCCTCTTCCAAGGGCGATGATTAATAATTATTGAAAATATTTGGGGTCTTTTAATTTATTCTCTGTAGAACAAACACGTCAGAAATAAGGAAATTTATGCGAGTTCTTCCTTGTGTAGTGGAAACGCAAGTTAAATTCCGTCCATGACCCGTTGCCTATGATGGAGTTACACTGGAGTGTGAAAGAGTTTTGCATAAGAATTTTTAGAATAAACCCATAAAAAACCTTTAAAATATGGAGAGTCGTATGGCAACAAGAAAGAACTATAAAAAGGGAACCGAAGACAAGACCTTCAACAGCACAACTTTAAGTGGTAACTACATGCTTCACAAAACGAATGGAAGACGTTGTAGGTTGAGGAGGTCATCGACTAGGACACGAACACCCTCGAGTCACAAAACTGTCAGGGGGTGCGGGTCCCCTCTACTGTTTGCCCTGCATTACTCCAGTAGCAGCAGCAGCTTACACAAGAGGGGGCAAGAATTCTGGATTGCTCTCAAGCGCCTGTAAGACAAAGGCACTTGAAGAAAGTGAAAGAAAGTATATGTAGAGTAAAGCATGGTGGAATACGCAAACGATAATGAGTAACTCCAGCTAACGATATACTCATGAAGCAATAAAGTACCAGAAAAGGGTGGTAAGGAGACTGGAACTAAACCCGTCCTGGAAGAATGTTCAGGTAAAGAGAACTATATTTTACGACACATTCCAAGAGTACAATGCCAATGAGACACAGCATTCCGTGTTAAAGAATAAAGCTGGTTATGTGATGAGAAAAAAAAACAACATTCAGGAAGTCGTGCCAGTTGCATGAAATAATTTCATAAGAACTCTGAGTAAGGGAAAATAACGATCGTGTACGTTAAGCATCTAGAATTTAATAATACATTTGGAGAAATCTGCATGTCTGTTAAGCCAGGTTTTTTAATCTATTTTTTTTTACGAGTTATATGGATACCTACATTATTTTGTTATTCGTTATAAGTGTTTGGGATATATTTCGTAGCTAACAGATATTGTCTTCATTTTTGAAATTTTTTCAAGAATTACCATCATTAGGTGAGTCAACATCACATACCAAGAATAATTAAGAATCATTTAACCTTGCTTGTACAAGGCTCATATTATTTAAGGGATGGTATATAAATTTTAATAAAAAAAAAAAAAAACAAGATTGGGAGCGAATGAACCATTCTCTCCTGATGCTGTGTTTGTTTTTAAATTTATGCCACCCAGAAAATATGATACTTTTAAGTATAATGTTATTTCGTGTTTCTTTACCGAAATAAATTAATTCCTGAGATGCTTTTCATAGTAGTACCTGTGCTTTTGACTCTAAAGCTTTAATTTAGGTAGCTAAGTATGGTTCGTAGCCATACTTTAGGAACAAATCTGATTCTAATGGATAAAATGTAGCCCCACTTCGGTGCTAAAATGACAAAACTTATGATGCTAATCATTAAACTTCCGATGCAACTTTTAATGATTCCCACAGTTGTTGGCCCTCTCTCTCTCTCTCTCTCTCTCTCTCTCTCTCTCTCTCTCTTCTCTCAGTTCCTTATTTTCTTAAGGTATTTTCTTGCCTTTTGCCTTGCATTTGAATACAGATTTTCACCAGAATTCAAAAATGGTTTGCGATCGCGATTTCTTCCCGTTTTTTTTTACGTCGGTCTTGCCTTAATAGCAGTTTTCAAGTTAATTTTAAAAAAAAAGGCCGTAAATTTTGCTAAAACTTATTAACATTATGCATGTGTATGATGTATACTAAGTGAACTCATGCCATTTCTTGTACAGATTCACCTGCCTGCTATATATGATTATCCAGCTATCAACTTGACCGTCAAGGGGTGTTAGTGCGTGCGATTATGTATGTTTTGTGCTCGTGCTCTCTTAACATTTCCATAACTAATCGATCGTAAAGAAACGGATGAGGAACTTGTCTTATTTACTTATCAGGATTTCGTTTTTCTAGCCTTTCCGTTCCTTAGGAAAGAGCGTCTTCGAAGGACGGTTATTAGTTAAATTCTCATCTTTTTCCTCCTAAATTTGTCGTTTTTCCTATTCTCTGTGAATATTGCAGTAGAAAAGTCCTTTCTTATTTATTCACTTTTGTTTTTTAAGGAAATGAAAAATCCCTGTCTCGTTCATGGGTGAAAAATCGATTAAATGACTCGTGTATTGCCCGGGAAGCTTTACCTTAAATTTTTTTGTATGCCTCCGTTTATTAAATTCAAGTCTTGTAGTTTTTATAGAGATAAAGGTATTAATTTTTTCCTCTTTTCCACATTACTGAATTCTGGCTGCAAGTTCTTTGATTTCCGGTGTTTGGAATTGGCGTAGCATAATTCAACTTTTTCTTTTTAATCACTGTCTTTTCATATATATATATATATATATATATATATATATATATACTATATATATATATATATATATATATATATATATATATATATATAGGGTCGTATCAGTTGATAACTTTGAAAATTTTCTTTAACCTCCAACCTTTATTTTTCACCAAATACTGTCAAGTCCTACAATTAAGGAGTCATTGCGTAATGACAGTTACAGAGGAAAGCCCATTTTTTCAGAAGATGAACGTTATTCATATGGAACAAAGCCACAGAGGCCATTGACTTGAAATTCCAGCTTGACTTGACATTCCAGCTTGTAATGAATATATCGTTCATTTGAAAGAAATAACGGAAGGTAATAGGAAATATAGAAAGATTAGTTGATAGAAGAGAACAGAATAGATTGGCAAATTGATTAATAAATTTAAATAAATACATAAAAATGTAAGTAAAATTCGGGAATTGGTTTAAGGTAGTAATGCATTTTATCTGCGCTTGAACTTTTAAGGTTCCAGTTGTATACCATCCTCACTTTACTATATTTTGTTAGTACCCTAAAAAAACTGTTTAAAGGATATTGCCTCAGAGAGCGGCTGCTTCTAGTTACAAACCTTTCTTGTCTGCAGTAACATGGAGTTATCGACTTCTAGATGATGCTCTTCGTGTTACAAAATTAAAAATAATTCGCTATATTTCTCTTGAAAGCACCACTTTTGCATTATGATAAAGTGATAGTGAACAGATAGAATGTCTTTGCTTTGTATAATGCACGAATTTTATTTTCTCTTACGTAATTTCTGAATAGACCCTCTTGGCTTTCCCTTCATTAATGTATGATGCCAGTTTGTGTGATTATGAGTTCATATAATTCTCTTACCCAGTCTGCTACACCCTCCCCTCCTCCTCTATCTCTCTCTCTCTCTCTCTCTTTCAGGTCTCCTTACTTCACAGTTAGTGTCTCTATTTAAAAATCAAAGCTTTAAAATTTTTTTTTTTTAAGAGTAACTGTTATATAAGAAATATTTATATATCATATTCAGAATATTAAAGTATATGTTCACGAGCTAATAGCTCAATTCAGAAAAATGTATAATCATGTAATCATACAAAACTTCAAGTATATAGGGTCATGAACACGAATGACCAGAATCCCTCAGTCGCCATAACATACTATTGTTATTCAATTTTGATGTAGTTATCTGGGAATGTGTCTGCATACAATTTTGGTTATTCGCTCCCATTAACTGGAATGTGAAGAGAACCACTTCAGGAAGTGGTTGGTTATTGTCTTCCGCACAGGGGTATGAGTTGACATTCATTTTAAATTTAAATATCTCCCCTACACTGTTTAAATGACTTTACAATAACCATAAATTTCATGTTTATTTAAAGGAAAGAACTTCTTGATCAGGAGTAGTACTATTATTTTTCAGAGCGTAAGCCACGCCTATTGCATCAACAGGATTACGTAATTGTATTAATGTGTGACTAGTGTCAACACTGCAGGGAAGGAAGTGATGGACGAGGGATCTGAGGAAGGCTTGATGTAGGTTAGGTGGAACAGGACGAATCACATCAGAGACATTGTAAATATTTCATTAGGGCGAGCCAGGGCCATCTCGCTGCGAGGCCGCGAGCTCCCCTTCCCCACCTTATCTCCCTCTCCCCCTCTACTCCACTTCCTCTCCGACCAGGACAAAACGACGTTACGTATCTCATCCCCTTTACCTTTCCTGGTTTCTTTATATAACACACACACACACACACACACACACACACACACACAGTTACATAATACGAAGCCTAGGATCCAAAGGGAGAACCAACATATGGTCCTTCCTTTCAGGGTGGATCAGCAGCAATATTTGGCGACATACCGTCGTATTTACATCTTAATTGATATCGTCGTAATATAGCAGGCAACACGTTCTTTTAAAAGATGTCGGGAGGAAACGCCTTGTCTCTCTCTGTTGGGTCCCGAAAATATTGTTTATTCGTTCATAGATATTGGACTACATGACTAGATATTGGATTACATTCATAAATATTGGAACAAGTAAAGAAATGTGGTTATGTGACACTGATTCCATTGTCTTGATCGATGTCTACCTCTCATACACATCGTTGTATTGTTTGTTTGTATGGTGTTTTACGTTGCTTGGAACCAGTGGTTATCCAGCAACGGGACCAACGGCTTTACGTGACTTCCGAACCACGTCGAGAGTGGACTTCTATCACCAGAAATACACATCTCTCACTCCTCAATGGAATCCCGGAGAATCGAACTCGCGGCCATCGAGGTGGCACGCCAACACCATACCGACCACGCCACTGAGGCGCTTTCATAATTGTATTGGATATAGCGAAGTCTTGGTTACTCATTCAATAAAGAAACGGTCAGAAGCACAAAACCATTTTAAGAATTGCACAGAAAATTAGAATAGCCATTCAGATCCCCCATCTCAGTATAAAAGAACTAACTATTCAACTAAACACTTTTTTTTTTGTTTTGTGACACGTGACTGCCCAAGTTAACCTCTTTGCGGCCCCAAAAGAGTTAAGTTTTTCTTGTAGAAGAAAGAAAAGTGCATTCATTTATCTTTCTTGAAAACGAAAGCAGAGTGGCGTAGGTGGGGTTGGTAAGGGAACTTATCCCCTCAGAAACAAAAAAAAAGATTCTCCCCAAGATTGACCGATTGTTTTACTGCTAATAAAACTGGCGTCACGACACCTAGGTTATTGACACCGTAACAAATTAAAAAGGAAAGTAAAAAATGAATAGATAACTGAAAATAGTTCCATAAATCAAATATCTAAACATAATAAAAATAGTTCCATATATCAAATATCTAAAGATAATTATATATAGATATGTATTGTATAATCCACATCTATTCACATATCCTATCTATACATTTATATATTGCATATGTGTACAATTTAAAATGTTTTGAGGAGGCCTGCCTCCCTAACAAAGATGCACATCTGCTCAATATTACATTTTTCACCGAGAATTGTAACGAGGATAAAATGCCCTTAACTGTCGCGTCCCCAGGGCAGGAACCTATGTCTCAAATTCCAAAGACTGGGACATTTCGATCAGCAAATATCTCACAGAAAAGGGAACAATACCAGGAAATATCTCGAGAAAAAATTCGTTAGTTAAAAAAAAAAAATGCATTTCTAGTTTTTGTGTGCTTTTGTTATTCTGTCGAGGTGTCGTCTAATTCAGGAATGAACAAGAGCTAAATGATTTGTTCTTTGTTCATATCCAGAATTTTATCTCTATCTACCGTGATTTTAGTTTGTGCTGTCTTTGTCTGACCGTCCGCCTTCTCATCTTAAAAACTACCGAGGCTAGAGGGCGGCAAATTGGTATGGTGTCCATCCACCCTTCAGTCATCAAACATACCAAATTGCAGCTCTCTAACCCCAGTAGTTGTTATTTATTTAAGGTCAAAGTTAACCGTAATCGTACTTCTGCAGCGCTATAGTTACAAGCTACATAGGCCACCACCGACCGTGTGGCGTTCAAGGGCGGCGGCTAAGAGTTATGGGGGCTGGGCTGAGGCCACCACCGGACAGAAAACTCGATTGCGCCTAAGAACCTTCGGCGCATTTTTTACTTTTTTCTTAGTTTTGAGAACTAAGAATTAACTAAATGATAGAGATACAGACATTTTTCCGTTAACTGTGATAGCTTGTGGAAAGGTAAAAATTTGCTGAGGGGAAGGAACCAGCAGGAAGACTCTGTTACGGTCTCACTCGGAAGCAACAAAGCCCAGGAATTTCGCTTTTGGACATTCTGGTCTTTATGTAAGCTCTAAATTCTGCACCAAGGTGTACTGAAAATGCACTCATAACAACAGCCCCGTAAGGGGGAATGGTAAGGACCGTTAATGCACCTCATGCGTTTCACTTCAGGCATTACTCAATGTTCTTTGCAGCGTCCCTTCGGCCCTTGCTGTAACGCCTTTCGTTATTCCTTTTACTGTACCTCCGTTCATATTCTCATTCCTCCAGCTGACTCTCCATCCTCTCCTAACATTTGCGAGGTTTGCTTCCTGTTACACTTTTCAAATTTCTTGAAATAATCACATGAAGAAAACTTTCTTTCGAAACTGAAATCCTTGACCAAAGGAACGTTACGTACTATCCCAAACCTATTCCCAAGGTGCTTTCATTCCGCTAACTATTATCGGAGCCAATATTGAGAGAAGCTTGACTCGTAAATAAGGGAGGGGATGTTTTGTTAAAGGGTATAATCTAAATGTTTGTTTTGTATGGTGTTTTTTTTCGTTCGTTCACGGAACTAGTGGTTATTCAGCAACGGGACCAACGGCTTTACGTGACTTCCGAACCACGTCGAGAATGAACTTCTGTCACCAGAAATGCACATCTCTCACATCTCAATGGAATGCCCGAGAATCAAACCATACCAACCACGCCACTGAGACGCTAAATGTGCGCAGTGTAGTTTCCCTAGAGTTTGCTTTAGACACGCGCTCACACATATTGACGGATATTCATTGAATTTTCAATAGTATGGTACCCTAAAATATATTTTATATAGTATGATATGTACAGAATATAGATACACACATATACATTTAAATATATGGTGTATATAATGTGTGTGTATTTCTTAAACTTTTTTCTGCGAAAATCGTCTAATATTTTAATAGTAAGCGCTTTAGATTCGTAAGCCTTATAACACTTGATAAGAACATGAGCTAAGCTATTTGGACTGCTTTAGTTTCCATATTCAATTTCCGCTTTTAAGCTGTACTATAATCCTATCAGGTCGGCTAAATATTGGCAAATCTTTGAACGCGACTTGAATAGATTTAGCTAACGGGAAGATAAATCCAAGGTTTTTTTTCTTTTATTTTTTTTTTCTTTTACGGTTTATGCACAATGTAGTTTATTCGTTTATGGGTAGTAAAATTGTATGTGTTACCACTATTATTATTATTATTATTATTATTATTATTATTATTATTATTATTATTATTATTATTATTATTATTATTCTGGTTCGATTTGACGAAATTTTGCGATTTTTTTTTAAAGATTCACTGTGCTCTGAGAGACAAATGATTTCATTTTGTTATGATTCCAGCCCTGGATCTGTAGCCTGGATTTTTTTTTTAATATTTACTGAGTTTGTCGCTAATAAGTAGCTTTAAAGATTACGAAATAAAGCGTAAATGATGTGGGTATTTGTGCAAGTACGGTATTTACGCCACCCTACTGGCGAATAAAAAGAAAAGAAAAAAAAACCTTGTGTTTGGAAATACCCTTGGTAGACTTTTATAATGAGAATATCGTTTATAATTTCATATTTCACTTTTCTTACTGCAGGAGACTACTTAATGGATTATATAGCTTTGTTTTGTTTTATAACTAATAAGGTTTATTACCTTATGAGAAAATGCACTCATTCAGAACTTGTGCACTACAATTTTAATAGTATTTCCGTTTCGATAATTGTGTATCTTTGTGGACGAGTATGAGAGGGTAGACAATTTTTCTTATAGTAAGTACTCAGAAAGCTTTCATTAGATAAATAGGCACCTATGATACAATGGGAAAAATCGAAACAACATTGGTATCGAATTATACGAATATGACTGTAATGAGAAAAAGTCAAGGAAATAGATAAATAGACACCTATACAGCAAAAGAGTATTTCAGCATTGGTATATAAAAGACCCAGAACACAAAGTATTAATTCCATTAGTTGAGTAACAACATCGTTTATAAATTCTCATGTTTGGACTCAAATTCATTTTGGGCCAGACAAGTACGGAATTAAATGTCAGGATAAATCAACATAAATAATCAGTTCGAGCTGACCAAAAGAATAAGTCTTATTATGCACCAAAACTAATAATCACATAGCATTGCTTGGACACGTAATAGTATAATCATAGGTAAAAATATTCTCTTAAAGCCTACTGATTCTACATAAATACAGCTAACAAATTAAAATAATTTACTTTGATTTAAGCACAGGTCTATAAACTCTTGACCTCATTCTGTACAATATATGTGTGTATGTTTATATCTATATATATATACATATATATATATATATATATATATATATATATATATATATATATATATATAGATATCGTATATTATAATATATATATATATATATATATATATATATATATATATATATATATATATACGTATATTATATCATGTATATATATACATATATAATATACGTATATATATATATATATATATATATATATATATATATATATATATATATATATATATATATATATATATATATAACTATATAATATATCTATATATATATATATATAATATACTATATACTATATATAATATACGTATATATATATACGTATATATATATATATCTATATATATAGATATATATTATATATATATATATATATATATATATATATATCATATATATATATATATATATATATATATATATATATCATATATATATATATATAAATATATATATATATGTATGACGGCTACGAACCCGTCTCCTCTCTCTACTCTCACATACCTGAATTCATCGTTGTTTTTGCCTGTACTGTGAACTCCAATTGCGTTCTATACCCTCCCCGTTTTAATTCGAACCCTCTTGTAATTGAAAGGCCTTGATATTCACGGAAGCCTAAAATCCCTTGAACTTTAATCGAACGGCTGAGACTTAAAATATCATTAGGTCTATTGTGAGCTAGATGGCTCCCAGGCGCCATGGTAGTTCATGTATACCTCGACTGAATTTGATATCGGACAGGGAACTTCATGAATAATGTCGGGGACGAGGCTTTGCCATCAGCCCGATGAAGGAGGAGGAAGAGGACGAAATCCCTATTGGCTTCTTTCGGTAGCTTATGAAGAATTCTTATTTATTGATTTATTTATTTTTTCTTCTTTCACATAATCCGAAGTTTCTTCGTTTGAAATAATACTGACAACATAGAAAAACGTTTGTGGATAGCCTTACGTTTTAAAAATAAAAATATATTTATAACACTGAAATATTGTTAGTTTTGTTGCGGAGGAATATTATTAGTTTTTGCAATGTTTTACTCTGATGCTTTTCGACCCTGTTGTTCCATTAATGCATATCTCTCTCTCTCTCATCTCTCTCTCTCTCTCTCTCTTTCTCTCTCTTCTCTCTCTCTCCCAATACATGTATGTATGTATATATATTTTATATATGTAATATATATATATATATATATATATATATATATATATATATATATATATATATATAATATATATTACATATATAGTATTATTTATTTATGTATATATATATATTTATATATATATATATTATATTTATGTATTAGTTTATTATATTACGTCATGTCTAACTTATGACTGAAAGTAACCGAAGGCTGACAGGAGAGTGCCTAAGGGTAACAACTTCGGCCGAGTCATTGCAGTGAATGAAACTGATTTTTTATCCTTCATAAAAATCTTTTGGCTTTAATTTTTTATTCTAAGGTACAACAGCCTCTGTTTCAATTTTGTAATTCCCTTTAGTTTTTTTTTTTATGAGTTTTTAACTGAATACAGAGTGAGATGTATTCGTAACAGACACAGTGACCTCTTAACTTTTGTATGCCCTTATATTTTTCGGATACAATCGTGACTACGGTCCTTGAATTCAAATGATGAAAAGAATGACATAGTTCTAACTTTCTTGGTGGGGTTCGAACCCACGCATGATAAGGTAGAGGTAGGCTTAATCAAACACACGCGAAGGAGGATATTTTGGCTTCAAGGCTCGAAACGATGAACGCATCCAAAACGTGTGAGGAAGGTGTCTGGTTTAAGAGGTAAATTAGTCTGTTATGAATGTATATATTTCATGTAATAAGTACCTAATATAGATTCACATCAACCGTGCATCTGATGTCTGGGTCAGTCCCTTACGACGCTCCTGATTGGTTGTTGATAAGCCAATCACAAGGCTGGAAACTTTCAGTCTCTGAAGAGAGTTCACATAGGCAGGATGTATCCCTCAGGCGAGGTGGAACATACATCATTCCTATGTGAACTCTCTCGAGAACCTGAGAGTTTCCAGCCGTGTGCTTGGCTTATCAACAGCCAATCAGGAACGTCGTAAGGAACAGGCCTCAAACATCAGATGGAAGGTTGATGTGAATCTACTATAGTAGATGCTATTGTTGTATTTATTGCCGGACCATCAAGTGACCAGGTGACAGGCTATGCAACGGTTGGTAAATTTATGTGTTTGTGTAGTATATACGATAATTTTCAGGGTACGATCTCGAAAGTTACCTTCTGATGAGTTTACTGAATATAAAACGCAACACGTTCCTTTCGGTTGCAGCAGACATCGAGGACTGCAGAAGTTCTTATGCGAGAGGAAAGCCGTGGCCACCAAAGCATAACTGCTTCTTGATCGATGGGTCTGCAAATTGAAGGCAAATCTTTTGATGTCTTTTGGTCTCTCCCTCCGGCCATTACTGGAACTCGGCATTTCTTGCATTTTCCTCATCTGGTTTTGATGGATGTCGAGGATAAACATTTTGGATGCCGTTAGCATCGGACGAGTGGAACTGCGACTGAGAGAGAGAGAGAGAGAGAGAGAGAGAGAGAGAGAGAGAGAGAGAGAGAGTTTCACCCATGACTATTGAAAAATCTTCCCTATCTCAAGTCCCGTCAGGTTGTTAGTTTTGCCAGTCTGGTCTCGTTCTGTTTACGTTCTCTTTTGTGTTGACTTTATCGCCTCTGAACGAAAATGTATAAAACCAGTTCACGAAACTAAATAGCCATGCCTTTTATTGTTATTGATATGAACTAGTCCAATCTATGCACTCTAAATCTTCCGGCCGAATCTCTCTCTAACTTACTTTGGAAACACAGACCACCGACAAAGTAAAGAAACAAAGAAGACAAAGAGAAAATCCTTTTCGATTCAGGAATCTCAGGAAATGAACGAATGCAACTTTTGTCTTTCCCAGCGGGCCATATTTTCTTTTCCTGGGTAAACATCTCCAGTCACTTGTGATGTTTACTATGCATCCGATTCTGTAAAGGTTTTATAACCAGATAAATATCTGACGGCGATTAATGGATATACGGTCAGAAGCGACTTAGACCCTAACTGTAATTATATAAATGTGTTTTTTTTTTTTTTTTTTTATGTTTAACACCCACCCTTTTGTGGCAGCAGATTTCAATTCGAAACTGCCCATTTTATATCGGCTGAAGCACGTTGGTTGACGTATTAATAATAATAATAATAATAATAATGTTTTTATTTCAGCTCGGGGCCATATACAAGATCAGACAGTAACATACGCAATCTAGATACATGAGATATGATGAAAATAGAAAAAGAAAATGAATAATCGGCACTTATCCATAATATAGCTGAGGTAGCATAAAAAGCTAGTAATCATCATACTGGTAATAACAGTAATAATATTGGTGAGAAAAAAAATATGCATTGCGAGTAATAAACAGTTGGTGTCCATATTATATAACTCAAATTTCAACTAGAGACCTTAGGTGGTTACAGTAGTCAGGTCCAGAGGGCTTAATACATAAATTAAATGTAAATAAAACTTTAACTTGATAGGAATCACAGTAATAATGAAAAATTAAAATATCAGCAATAAATGTAAATAATGACAAAAACTGCAGATGACATCTTGCCAGTACAGAGATTAAGTCCTTTAGGGGCAAAGGCCTCATTTTCCCATCTTTCCCACAATTTAGATCTTCTTCTTGCAGTACTTTTGTTAAGAGAAGAGAGCGAGAGAGAGAGAGAGAGAGAGAGAGAGAGAGAGAGAGAGTTTTTCCACGTCTATCCAACAGTTAAACGTTCGAAGGACTTTAATAGAGTTTTATAAAAGATTTACCAGAAAATTAATTGCATCTCAGTCGTGCACTTTGAATAGTAAAATGTCTTCAATAAACCGCTCTCCTAAAATTTAAGTTTTAGCAATTATCATAGAAAGGATTTGTCATTGATACAGTAATGACAGGCGATTTCCGTGATTGTTCTGATTACAATCAGAGTTAATTATTATTATTATTATGATACTGGCGCAAAACCCCACATCTTTACAGAGGATCAACATTAGAATAGTTAATGCAAGCAGAAAATTAATGACGTCATTCTAGTTTTAATTTGCCTATCGCCTTGTCAGCCCAATCAAATTACACCACAATTCAGGTAATGAGGCGTCATTAAATGAATGAAGGGAGATAATTTACACAAAAAGCACGTGTATTGGATCGTAACAATCACATGATTGCATATAGAGGCTGTCATAATTTTTCGAATAGCACAATTTAAATTTGATGTCAGAGAGAGAGAGCTCATTGTAGTCAGACACAACATAGAAATATTAAACCATTTTGAAAATGGATCGTCGCAGAGGAGATTACTATTGCGAGTGGATACGATGTGCTCGGTAATAATGAAGAAAAGAGGCAAGAATTGGTGACACAGTTTGAAAGTGTTCGTGAAATTTGTAGACTGAGTATTTAGAAACCCGGTTTACGAATAAACGTAATTTTTTTTTTTTACTCTGGAAATGAACGGTAGTTATAGAATTTACTTGAATGCTGAACAAAGTATGTGCATAGTAACAATAAGTAATTGACCCTAAGAGTTGAAATGAGGATGAAGAGGAAAAAAGTCAAATGAGTAATAGACCCATAAAAGTTAAGATGAGGAAGAAGAGTAAAAAGTCAAATGAGTAATTGACCCATAAATGATGAGATGAGGAAGAAGAATGAAAAAGTCGACATGGGGAAGAGATACAGTAGAAACTGTGTGGAACTGGATAATTGTGGACAGGGAGAATAGATGATGGAAGAAGGAATTCAGTTTTTATGGATGGATAATTTAAAGGCTTAAAGAGTGACAGTGTGGGAGAGTGGACAAGATGGAGGATATTACCGCAAGACTTGTAAAGTGGTCTGATGTGCTGCATATAAGACTTTGTGTAACTAATGAAGTCGCTAAGTTTATGGGGGGGAATTTCGCTCATGAAATTTAACTATGACTTCAGCTGGTAGAAGCTCTATAGGAAATTTTAATGCTAGTGGGTACATTTTTAAGGCCAACCTCATTGAAGAATTTAAGTTTTGAAGGTGAAATTAACTATAAATCATCTTATTAATATATTCATAAGTCTCCTATATTTTTTGTGGCAGAGTATCAGCTTTCAGCGTAATGTAATTATAATACATTATTCTCAGACATTGAACGTGGGAGTGAAAATCTAAGAGAAAAAAATCTAAATGGAAAGATTAGCAAATGGCCGCAAAATCTGAGGCTCCGTCGAAAATCAGCTCTAATAAATGAAAGGCTCTTTGATTCCACTAAGTCATTCCACACTCATGGCTTACGCTTGGTTGATTGCAGGATTTCTTTTCTCCCTTTCAATATCTAGATATTTTATTTTAATTATTCTGTGATTTTCCATTTTGGTGAACTTTTGAAAATGAGTAATTTTTCTTATTCTTTATATAGAAGCATATCCGTTTATTTTATATTACAAGCATAGCATCTTATTGTTCTTTAAAAAAAATCTCCAGTTTAAAGATGACCGGATTTAAACTTCCCACTTTGTTAGCAGGTGATGGCAAAGAATCATAGAGTAGGAAATTTAAACAGAAACTTGCTCATTCTGTAGAGTAGTTGATGGAGTTTCTGCTCTCTAATATAAGTTAAGTTCTTTCCTCAGATGTAGGGTCTACCTTTATTTTCTGAATGTGTGTATGTTTTATTTCTGTACTTTTTTTGGTAGCAAACAAGTGCATATATCCTACAGGTTTAGCGCTGTTGTTTTTGAGTTGTTAAACAGTTTTTTTTATTATATTTTTCGTTTATTTGTGCAGTCTTTTATTTCAATGAATAAGGGATCTCCCCACCTTCAACATAATTCATTAAGTGGAGTTTTTTGGTTGTGTATCTTAAATGTAGATGAATTCTTTCTTGTGTCTGCTATGTTAAGGTGAGTTTACACTAGGCTTCACCGCACGCTGCTTACGTAAGACTCGTCACCAACTCCTCCCAAATTTTTGTTAGCCCCGCTTACTGGGCTGTTCATTAGGGTGAGATAGAGGTGTGGCGTGAGTCTTGATGAGCAGTCCAGTAGGCGGGTATAACAAGAATTTGGGAGGAGTTGGTGATTAGTCTTACGTATGCAGTGTGCGGTGAAGCCCAGTGTAAATTCACCTTTATACAGAGAGAGAGAGAGAGAGAGAGAGAGAGAGAGAGAGAGAGAGAGAGAGAGAGAGAGAGAGAGAGAGAGAGTTGCAAGAAAAGATCGCTTGCTTAATTTTGTTTTGAACTAATTGTCTTTTATTTTCCTACCGTTTGGTTCTTTGTCAGACCTGCTAACTGGTGATTTTTTTATTATTATTATTAATTTTTTTGTATGAAGGAATAAAAGGAACTTCAGGCAGGTGGACGTCCAAAATTGGAAGAGATTCGATAGAAACTTTGTCTTACGAATATTTATGGACAAATAGACTATCACGCTTGACACATATTTGACAATTTAGATTTTCAGTTCAGTTAAGGCTCTCTCTCTCTCTCTCTCTCTCTCTCTCTCTCTCTCTCTCTCTCTCTCTCTCTCTTTTGAAATGTTGACCCTTTTTCAGGGTCTAAAATGTATAGCAAAGCGAATCTCTTGTTCTAAATTTAAAGTAAAGGTTAAAATGATGAACATAACGTTTTGTTAACAAGACTTCGTGTATCTGTTTTATGATTTTTGTATTTCATTTTTCTGTTGCCAAAGAATGTTATTTTCTCAGAAATTATTTTCTAATATAAAAAAGTAGAACTTTCTCAATTACGTTTTTATTTTTTTTTTATTAACATTCGTTAGTGCGCTTGTTTTTATTTTCATACATTACTAATTACTCGTCTTATTTCTTTTTTTATCACTGAGGAACTCAAAAGGATTTTTCTTGGCATTAGATATTGGTTAAAACTTCCCCAAGCGGTATATCGGAGAGAGACAGTGTAATCCCCAACTCTCACCTCCGTTGTTTTACAACCACCTTGACCTAGTTCCCCAGACTCATTCATGCACAGGTTCAGACTCTCGCAGAAACTTTCCTCTCGCTTTCATTCTTTCCCATCCCTAGACAATCTACGCTACCATCAAACTGTTCTCCTGCTGGGCTTCATTCAAATCACACAGTTCTTGGACTTACCCATCTGTACTCTTTCACACGGCCCCTCTTCGGGTATCCTGACCCGAGAAATGCTAGCACCCGGTCCTTTTCCGTATATTTCTCATCCCTACTACGCTCCGTTATGCTTTGCCCAGAAAACTGCTCTTTCACTTTTGTCTTGTAATCTCTGACATTACTACTACTATGAAGTTCTGCTTGCCAGTGGGAGAAAATAGGCAGATTAATGCTCCCCCCCCCCCCCCCCCCCCCCCTAGTTACGCGTTCATGTAAGTATTAGGAGGGACGAAACTGCCATAGTAATTTAATTATCTCTCTCTCTCTCTCTCTCTCTCTCTCTCTCGTAATTCCACCTATCTATTACTCAGATCTTATCTCAGGAAAAGCCACTTTTGCAGACCATTGGAATGATCAGCTTTATCGTGGAAAAGTTTGCGACAATCTCGACTGCCACATCAGTCATTGCCAGAGAGGAAGCATTCCTTGAGAACTTGTTGAGAAGGGAGAGGGTTTTTGCAAAAGGAAAGTAGAGACAGGAGTATGATCTGGATGTTGTTGAAAGAAGGGTAAAAGGAAGAGAGTTGAGAAACGTAGAGAAGAGATCATATAAGCTTACTGACATAACGTCATGTATTTATCTCGTTGACTGATAGGTTGAGAGGGAGAGATAGATTTTTAACATTTTTTCATGGGTATGAATGCCTGCGTTTGGATATTGCTGCACATGAAGACGTGACTGACTTACTGAATCAGTCAGGAAAAGAATAACGTCATACGTTAGTCATTATACTCTTCTAAATTTAATGACTATAATATATACATATATGCGTATGTATCTTTGTGTTTGTGTGTATGTGATTTACGTTATGTTTATTTCATATAGGTGTGAGTTGCTTACATTTATCATGTAATGGTATGTGCAATGTACTAAATATATTGTATGTAGAGTAACGTCTGCTGCCATTCCTAGTATTAGTTAAATTGATTATGCTACACCTTCAATTAATTTTCTCTCTCTCTCTCTCTCTCTCGTTATTTCTCGTTAACATTAGATTTATATATATACATATAGTATAGTACATACATATTATATATATATATATATATAATATATATATATATATATATTATATATATATATATATATATATACTATATATGTATATATAAATCTAATGTTAACGAGAGAGAGAGAGAGAGAGAGAGAGAGAGAGAGAGAGAGAGAGAGAGAGAGAGAGAGAGAGAGAGAATAAATTATTTGAAGTGTAGCATAATCAATTAACTAATATTAGGAATGTCAGCAGACGTTACTCTACATACAAAATATTTAGTACATTGCACATACCATTACATGATGGATGTAAAGCAACCCACAACGACATGAAACAGCATAACAAATCACATACACACAAACACAAACATACACACACATATATATATATATATATATATATATATATATATATATATATACATATATATATATATATATATATATATATATATATATATATATATATATATATATATATATATATATATTATAAAGTACTTGATATGGGGTGAGTGCGTGCGGAAATCCACATGTAAAAGAAAACTCACTTGCAAAATTGCATTGCATTAAAGATTTTGTAATAAATGTACTGCAGGTTTTGTCTCTGCAAATTTACTGGAGGGAGAGAGAGAGAGAGAGAAAGAGAGAAAGAGTTGCGTCAAGTTCCGGCTCAGGGTAATTTTATTGCGACGTAATGGGCGCAATTAAGAATAAGCCATTAAATTAATTCATTATAAGGGGGAATACCTCCTGCTGTATGCAAATGATTTTAAGATTTTTTCGAAATAACGTAGAATTTATTATTTTTATAATTATTATTATTATTATTGAAGTAAGGAACCTCCGTAACGAGGCTATAATATTGACAATCAAAAGCCACAGTAGTGTTAAAATATATTATTGTACAATGGTAAAAATATACAAGGAGAGACTTTCGGATACTGCTCCGTATCCCTCTTCACTCCTACTGACGGCCAAACAATGGAGGGAGCGTTACAACAGTGAGAGAGAGAGAAAAAAAACTGGTTCAATGCGGATGGATTTAATAATAATCAAAAGCCGCAGTAGTGTTAGAATATATTATTATACAATGGTAAAATATACAAGGAGAGACTTACGGATACTGTTCCGTATCCCTCTTCAGGCCTACTGACGGTCAAACAATGGAGGGAGCGTTACAACAGTGAAAAAAAAAAAAAAAAACAAAAAAAAAAAAAAAAAAAAAAAACTGGTTCAAGGCGGATGGATTTAAGTGTTGGTCAAGTAATCCCCCGTTTGGTTGTTTGTTTGTTTCTGTTGGCGAGACGGCTGGAACGGCGAAGTGGTCGTTCAGGTGATTCCAGCTCAGCAGACACTCCATCGGTGCCATGACTTGAAGCTGTAGTCATCTGGGATAAAAGAGAGGTGGGACCAACATCAGGGGTCTCACAATCACCTGACATATGAATCCTAAAATCGTTGACAGGCCACCGATGGAGTACCTGCTGAGCTTGAATCACCTGAACGACCACTTCGCCGTTCCAGCCGTCTCGCCAACACAGAAAACAACCGAACGGGGATACTGTTACTTTTTTGACCAACCACTTAAATCCATCCGCCGTGAACCAGTTTTTTTTTTTTTTTTTTTTTCACTGTTGTAACGCTCCCTCCATTGTTTGACCGTCAGTAGGCCTGAAGAGGGATACGGAACAGTATCCGAAAGTCTCTCCTTGCATATTTTTACCATTGTATAATAATATATTCTAACACTACTGTGGCTTTTGATTATTATTATTATTATTATTATTATTATTATTATTATTATTATTATTATTTAATTTAGGAGTCATATATTTTCAAAACAGACTAAGCGAAAGCAATGACAAATGTTTAATTTTGCTGACAGTAATTTAGTAAAAAAAAAAAGTATATATATACATATTCGTTTCTGTTCTTCCAGACAGTAATTATACGACAGGATGTAAAACGTAAAACCACAAAGAAGATTCATGACTGAAATAGAAATCACAACTGCGACAGCCGTGTATATTTTAAGGAAATGTACGCAGCGTCTGCAGTGCGCCATTTTTTGGATACTGTAATTTTATTTGCATGACCTATTATATTTATAGTGATTATGAATTTTAATTTTAATTTTGACGTAGATGCAAGTATTCGGGGACATTCGAGAAATTGGTGTCATCCTACTAAAATGTGATACATTTACAGGTTAGTTAAAATTTCGTTGAGTTGAGTTTAACCAGACCACTGAGCTGATTAACAGCTCTCCTAGGGCTGGCCCGAAGGATTAGATATTTCTACGTGGCTAGGAACCAATTGGTTATTTGGCAACGGGACCTACAGCTTATTGTAAGATCCGAACGACATTATTATCGAGAAATGAGTATCTAATCAGCAGAAATAAATTCCTCTGATTCCTTGTTAGCAGAGCGGAGATTCGAACCCTGACCTTGAGATAGGTAGTCGAGCACGTAACAGACTCGTCCAACGACGAACATTTAGGCTGTGAATCTTCAGAAGAGTCGATTGGCCTAAAGAATTGAACTCGAACATGATTTTTGGGATAATGTTTTTCTCTGTTTCCTAAAAAAGAAGAAGAAAAAAAAAAGAATGCTCTCAAATTTAAAAAGATAATTATTTTGAGATCCTGATCCAAATGAAAGGACAGGATTCAGTGGAATAATTCTTCCTTTGTCACCCATTTTCTATTTCCCCTTTCACTTATTTTTCGTTGTTCCCTCTCTCTCCCATCAGATTCTTTTCCTTTCCACATCAGAAATGGACGAAGCAAAGGCAGGAATTCTGGACAGACATCTCGTCAGGAGCAAAGTCTGTAATTGCGCTCTCACAGCAAATTTTCATTTTTTCACGAAGAAACGAAAACCGTTTTTCTCTTCTCAACGGCCATCTTCTGCCTGCGTTGGTGACCCAGGAGCACAGCTTCGCTTACTTGTCCTTGTTAGAGTGGTTTGTTAAAAGAGATTGGATGTGCCAGTCACTGCCCGTTGGGCCGTGGATATATGTTGCTCGGGAGTATGGCGGTCTTCCAGGTGCTTTTGAGATGGAGGTCAGGGGATTCCTTTGCATATATATTGCATGGAACACGTGCAGTTCTTTTTTTGGCATTTACCGGTTTGTTTTAAAATCCCTATTAGATGTTGATGGTCAGTTTCTTTTATGTTTGTGTCATATGCATATTTCGTTGATGAATTAGAGAAAAACAGATTTCGTTGATGAATTAGAGAAAAACAGCTTGGTATGCTGAATCTTAGTTGCTGCATGAAATTATATATATATATATATATATATATATATATATATATATATATATATATATATATATGTGTGTGTGTGTGTGTGTGTTCGCGCGCATGCGCGTGCGTACGCTTGTGTGACTGCCTACTTGAAAAGGAGTTATATCAATGCGTCAACTGGAAATCTATTAACAAACAATATCAAAGCTACCATTAATGATGACTGATAAAAAAGAAAGAAAAAAAAACACCCTGAAAGTAAAGTCAGTTCTCCATCTTGTATTCAAACACTACCCCTACTGCCAATCACCTAAGATTAACCATCATCATACTGTCAGTCTGCTGATCAGTGAAGCGAGGTAGGGTTAGGTTCATGATGTGGACTGATTTTGCCCCCAGAAAGCCGGGCAACATCGGCGTATAACCCGAAGCCAATCTATGTGGAGGTATTAACTGAGTAACTCCTTCTGAGGTGAGAAGCGCCGGTTTGTAGTTTGAATCCCATTTTATACTTATTATTCTTATTCTTCTGCAATGTTTGACTCTGAAAACCTTTAGCAATATCGACATCGAAATAAAAAATTGGAGACGAAAGTTTCCAAGCACCTCGTATATTACTGTGCCCAAAGTAAAATGGGGAAGATGATTATTATTATTATTATTATTATTATTATTATTATTATTATTATTATTATTATAAGTGATTGCTGCATCAGCTGCATTAATTTTATAAAGGTTCTTCTCTATTTTTCTAATTATTGTTTTCAGGTATATCCCGTAGAGTTTATTGCAGGTAAAATTTATATTAAATTCTATTCTTTTCTATTCTTTTTGTGGAACCGCGACGTTTCGTCTGAAAAACCTCAGACATCCTCTTAGGTGGAGGTGGGTGAAGGACTGAAGTGAGAGGGTGAGTCCGTCTGCTTTTACTGCCAGTCAGTAACTTCGAAAATTCAAATAACAATATCGCTGTAAAATCAGATGTCTTTTGTTGAGTCGCCATGTGCAATTTTTCACTTGGTTTATTGCCTTTGAATAAAGGATATTTTGATGCACTGACCTGTGCAGTTGGTGAGAAATGAGATGGTAAGGGTTTATCGAGTTAGTTTGGCGACTCAGTTTCAAAGAAGTGAAAGTATATAAGTATTGTTAGTACAATCTCCCTCCGCTGATGAACTTACTTTCACCTCTTCCTTTGGACTTTGTGTCAGGAATACTTTGAATCTGTTTAAAGAAAATGTATAATTTAGGAGGCCAACTTGCAGTACAGATATGCCAAAACCCCGTTTACTGAAATCTTTATTATTAAGAAGCACATCTAAATTTAGCGTTGTTTTTTTTTATACTACGAAGGAAGATTTATGCAGGTAAATTAAAAACCAAATCCTACCGAACACACGAGATGAGTGCGTTTTAGGTAATAAGCTGTATCAGACTTTAGTCAGAGATGGAAAGTTTAACATGTAAGGGCATAAAAGATCAGACTGAACTGGAGATAAACGAAAAGTACAGATCAGCCTCAGCATCATCTGTAATGAAGTAAAACTGTACATAATGAGGTAAAAACTGAGTCCATTTTAATTCTCTCATTAAAATCGGAATTCTAAACAACTTTAAAAGAGTTTATGAACAGAAGGAAAAACTATTACGTGGAAAAATTGATATCAATCGCTTCGTGATGTTCCGAAAATTGGCGATAATGGGATTAATCTGAGAATGCTTTGATGACATGAAAGAGAATAAAAATATGCCGTATTGAATGCTTTGATGATAAGGTTTCTACGTATGGAGAGGGAGACTGGCTTTGGGATCAGTATTATTTAAGAGTAAGAGAGAGAGAGAGAGAGAGAGAGAGAGAGAGAGAGAGAGAGAGAGAGACCTTTATTCAAGTAGCATTCCTCATGTTCATTACAAATATAAACAGAGCATATTTAGCTCTCTCTCTCTCTCTCTCTCTCTCTCTCTCTCTCTCTCTCTCTCTCTCTCTCGTATTATTATTCAAATGTCAAGGTAGAATTAAGGTTCCGGAATCAGCAATGGAAGATAATTCTGTTCTGTTAATGTGACTTCAATTCGAAAGATAGCCTGTTTATAGGAACGTTGAAGGATCATTATACTATATTTATTTGAAAAAATTCAGTATTTGAGCTGGGTATAGAGACCGATGTCATTAGGCATTATTGTTTGGTCAAAAACCATTAAATTTTCTTTATTGGCAATGTAAATTTCCCAAGAAAGTTCTCTTGCAATGGTTGACCGTCTTCACTTTCAAGTACCGGGATGTTTAATTTTCATAGTAGTTTATTGGCAAGCTAATATATTTGTTTTCGTATATTTGCTTTTAGATAAAAATTCTCTTTAACACCGGATTTATTTTATTTACACAATGGGCTAACTAACAGAAATTTAGTGCAAAGGAGACAAAACATGAAGTGAGGAATTATAAAAACATAAAATCCCACACCTGGACAGGATTAAGATGTGACCCGACCCTCGGAAAATCTAACCCTTTTGCCTTTACCTACCCAAATACCTTAGCCAAATCCCTGATTAACGTCCAACAAAAGACATCCCCAAGGACACAGGAGTTTACGAAACCCCATGCCTGGACTGTGACCAATCTTACATAGGTTTTACAGGAAAATCACTTCCCCAGACATTAATACAACATTAACGGTCAGTTAGGTATGGACAACAGAGCAAAGCTACTTTTAACTATAAATAACCATAACCACAGAATAAAAGTAATTATTTATAACAGCAGATATCGGTACAAAAGTCAAATGATAGAGGAAGCCTTGATTAAACAAAGACAAGTAATGAACATCTCAAAGGGCGCCTGGGATTCGGATATCGTTGATAAAATCTTCTTTCAACCAACACTTAAGAAGATTAAAGAAAAATTACCAGTAGGGGGGAGGGGGGTGGGGGGTTGACTTAGAAAAACGTGCTACCTTTTCTGTAACTTTTCTCGTTCATTTCCTACCTGGAGGGAGCGACAGCAGACTCTGAAATATAGTACTTTCTTGCTGGTAATTTGGGGGGGCGGTTCGTTTTTTTTTTTATTTTTTTATGGAAAATATCTTGTTAACTTGATTTTCAACCGAATGCACCTAATTAGTAGCAAGAATGGAACGTTAATTTTCGTTTACCTTTTCAAGCTGAATTATCAAGCGAGTTTCTTCAATGACATATTCTCCGCACAGCAATCAGGAAATGAGAAATTCTCTCTCTCTCTCTCTCTCTCTCTCTCTCTCTCTCTCTCTCTCTCTCTCTCTCTCTCTTGATGGTTCAATTTCACGCAAGATGGTTTCCCATTGATCAGGAACTCTGTAATGAAGACAAGTTCTCTCGAGAAGAGTCTAAATGCCGTCGTTATTTATTGATTGCGGTAACTTGGCTCAGCTGCATTCCGGAGAGGGCCATAGTAAGACACATTGCAGAGTTTCATTGCAAGTATCGAGGCCCTTGGGGGGGATATTCTATGCATAATGTCTTTTTTTTTTTTTTTTTTTTTTTGAGGGAAAAAGAGACGAAGAATTCAGTCTATGTGTAGATTTTTGTTTTCAATTTTTAATATTCTTTTTTTGTTAATCGATGTAATGCAGGATAATAATTAGTAACAAATAACAATGTTAATCGAAGTAACACAGGAAAAGGTAATTAGTAACTAGTAACATAATGAGAAGTAACGGTGATGAGCTAATTCTTAGTGACGGTTTATGAAAACAGTCCTAAAATACTTACATGTAACAGAGATTGAAAATGACAGTTTTGGCTGTGGCAAATAAACTACAGGTAACAGAAAACCTTGAGTGAGCTAGAATTTTCCGGATTACGTGTGGGGATGAAAATGAAACGTTGTTTCACATTATATTGGAATACGAAATGATTACATATATATATATATATATATATATATATATATATATATATATATATATATATATATATATATATAACCATTTTGTTTCTCCTTTAATTATCGGAGAAATGTCGTAGGTGTGAAAAGTTTATAAATGTAAATAGTAGAGCAATCTCTCTCTCTCTCTCTCTCTCTCTCTCTCTAGCGGTCTGGTCTCACATCCAGTAAACCCTCGTTTGATACCAAACTGGACAAAAAAAAAAAAAAAAGATTGAGGGTTGTATCCAGCAGTCTTCTTTGATATAATAGTCAATTATATAATATATATATATATATATATATATATATATATATATATATATATATATATATATATATATATATGTGTGTGTGTGTGTGTGTGTGTGTGTGTGTGTGTGTGTGTGTGTGTGTATGTATAACTGAATCACGAAAGTTAGGAACGTGATAAATCCATAAATAAAGATATATGCCACGAAGGAAAAATAAACGAATGAGTAACTGCGAGACCTTTCGACGTTTCCACGTCCTTTACTGAGGAGAACTGACATACATGCGACAAAAGACAAAACAAGAAGATTCGTATAACAGACAGATAAGGATTATAAAGAGATTAGTATCTAGAATCCGACACACCTGGAAGAGAGTAACCTTCCCAAACAAGCATAAACCGATCTTAAAAAGGACAATACTATCCACATAGCAAAAGCTGATAAATCAAATAGTATAGTAATTTTAGATAAAGCTGACTACATATCACGTATGCAGCCCTACTGGATGATGATGTGACTTATAAAAAAAACTAACAAAAAATCTTGATCATAAGTCATAAAAAACTTCAATAGCACTGTGAAAAATATCCTTAAAGATAAAACAGAACTACTAAGCAAATTGTCAGTCAAATCTCTTTCGCTACCTTACTTGTACGGATTACTCAAAACGCACAAAGAAAATAACCCTATGCGACCTACTATCAGTACTGTTGGTTCAAGTTCATATAAACTTTCGAAATATATCACAAAAATCTTGTCCCCGTTTCTTGGAACCATCTCCGATTCTCATATATATAATTCTCTAGATTTAGTTGATAAATTAAACAAAATTGCTCTTTGCCCTACTGATAGATTCGTTAGTTTTGATGTATGTTCTCTTTTTACTAAAGTCCCTATAGAATCTATTTTAGACTATCTTAGTAATGAACTGACTCAGCATGAATTACCTCTACCTATAAGTCACATTATTTCACTCACGAGTTTGTGCATTTGTGATTGTAAGTTTATATTCAATGGTGAATTTTATCAACAAATATTTGCCTTGGCAATGGGGAATCCTTTATCACCACTACTCTCAAACTTGTACATGGAATTTTTTGAAAAACGCTACTTACCTAATATCATTCATATACCTGTATAATGGTATCGTTATGTTGATGATATTTTAGCTGTCCTGCCTGTCGTATTGATGTAAATGATTTACTCTCTAAACTAATAACAGGTGCCATCTATTAAGTTTACTCTAGAATTAGAAAAAGACAATTTCCTCCCTTTCTTAGATGTCTTGATACACAGAGAACCATTTCAATGTAAATTCAGTATTTATAGGAAACCAACCAACAACTTGACTTATGTTCATTTCTTCTCAGGCCACCATCTTAACATAAAAATATCAACTTTTTCTTCTATGTTTTTACGAGCATTACGCATTGTCAGCCCCCAACTATTTGGATAAAGAAATTGAATACATAAGAAAAATAGGGAAAGATTTATGCTATCCTTCACATATATTAGATATTTGTTATAATAAAGCCCACAAAAAGTTTTATAGTGTAAGTAACATGCAGAAAGAAAAAAAAAATTAAGAACATTCTCAGTTTGCCTTTTTTTAACGGATTTGAAACCATTAAATCATTGTTAAAAGCTTTTAATGTCAACCTTGTTTTCTCATATAATAACACACTAAAAGGAATGTTAATAAAAAATAGCCCCAGAGAAAGCAACAACATAATATATAAAATTCCATGTATGGATTGTCCCTCATTTTATCTCGGACAGTCTAGCAAGGGCCTAGAAGTAAGGCTAAGCCAGCATAAATATTCTGTAAAAACTGGGCAAACATCTAATGCAATATTCATTCATTTAAGTGAAAACAACCACCGAATAAATTGGGTTGGTAGTTCAGTAATTGCAAGGTCAAGAGATGTCTTATCACGAAATCTTTTAGAATCTGCTTTAATACAACTTACTTTTCATTGTAATTTCAATGTTAGTCGTGGCCTTTTTCATTTAGACCATTGTATTTGTATCATGTTTAAGAATGACCTCAAATATATAATTACAGACTTAAATAAAAATTAGTTGCCTTTGAGTTATCTTCGTTGTAATGTATGTCTAACCTGTATTGTGAATATGTATTGTGAACAGGGTTTTGTTTACCAAAGTTCTGAACAGATGTCACCTATAATTCTTTAGTTGTCTTGTCGTTGTATCTGAGATGTTTATCTTAAACTTTTAATCGCACCCATTGTTTATGCTTGTTGGGAATGTTACTCTCTTCCAGGTGTGTCGGATTCTAGTACTATAATATCTTTATAATCCCTATCTATCAGTTATACGAATCTTCTTGTTTTGTCTTTTGTCCCATGTATGTCAGTTCTGCTCAGTAAAGGACGTGGAAACGTCGAAAGGTCTCGCAGTTACTCATTCGTTTATTTTTCCTTCGTGGCATATATCTTTATATATATATATATATATATATATATATATATATATATATATATATATGACTGGTAAAAATGTTCTGTTACAACAGAATCCATCTAATAAAAGGAACCCATTAAAGCACCAAAATATAGAGAGAATAGTACTATATTTCAGAGACTGCTGTCTCCCTCTTCATCTACCTAAGAGGGAGACAGCAGTCTCTGAAATATAGTACTATTCTCTCTATATTTTGGTGTTTTTATGGGCTCCTTTTATTAGATATATATATATATATATATATATATATATATAGTATATATATATATATATATATAAATATATATATATATTATATATATATATATATATATATATATTATATATATATATATATATATAGATAGATAATATATATAGTTTATAGTGTACTGCTGTGGTTTATAATAATATATATATATATATATAATCTATATAAGATTATATATAAATATATTATATAAACCCCAACAGTACACTATAAACTAAACATATAATTGACTGATTAATCAAAAAGCCGAATGGAAACAATATTTTGTGTACGTATGTATTTAGGTATGAAAAGAGAAAATGAAAAAGTAACAGACATGAGTAATTAAAGCTTTGTTGAAATGTACACCCATCATAATTAAAAATCCGGGGGCCATTCATTCTCCCTTCCCTACTCAAGATGTTTTGTGACGCTTGTGACCGTACCCCCTCCTGGCTGGTTATTTATTATCTCTTTTCCTTCCACCTGTTTCCCTTACAATATTCCATTCCATGCATCGCTGTAGCTTTGCGTTGAGACGAAGGCAGATATCACCTTGATTCGTTGCCGCTCAAAGCCTTCACGTAATCCCTCGGGTGAGAGACACGAAAAAGAATATTCTGTTCTTCCAGATTCTAAGACGGAATTTTCCTTTCAGTCTTCTGCTCTGGGATTTTGAGCGTTTTCCTTTCGTTGAGACCAAAGGATTGGAAGTACCGGAGCCTTTTACGATTTACAAACTACAAGGAATAAATGAAGAAAGACTTCAGAAGAGGTGGAATATTGATGAGCCGTCTGGGGGAAGAGGGGGCCGGTGGGGGGGGGGGTTTTTTTTTTTTTCGGGGGGGGGGGGGTGGGGGGGGCCCCCCCCCCGCCAATTGGCAAAGGGAGGAACGGAGTAGGAGAGACCTGGTTTATATTTAGGTCCTTACTGATTATCTAATTGGTAAGATTACGATACCCAACGCCATAATCCACTCCAGTATGGAGTGGCATTTGAAAAAAAAAAAAAAACTACAAATTGCAGAACAAATTTATTTAAGAAATCCACATACAGTTTCGGAGCGTCATGATCCCTCTTCAGTGTAGAAACTAAAACCCAACTACAGTCCATTATGAGTAAAGTTCACAAAGACAGAAAGAAAAATAATATAACATAAAAATATTAGCAACTAATGGAGTGGTTTAATTTCAAGGGGAAAGGCGTCGTCACTATCGAAACCGGACATTTAAGAAATAATCCGTAAAGTTAACTACCAGTTATTTCCGAGTAACCTGAATAAACAACGTAAAGGTCATAACAGTGAACTGCTACCTTTTTATTTTGATAAGTTATGTATGAATCATAAACAGGTAAAATAATTTAATGAAGGTAGAAATTATCTTTATATAAAGAGAAAAACAGTGCATTATGGCATTATGTTTAAGACATACTTACTACACATATATACATATTTACATACGTATATATAATATAAATATATAAAAGCTGTCAATAAGGGAGTTACCATGCATTCCATAACAAAAGAAACTCAAGAGATGTCCTTGGAGAAACAAAAACAAATGGATATGGGCCAGTAGGCTAAGGTAAACGCCCACATCCGAGTGCTTTATCGATAATTGCCCTTTGAATTATTTTTGAATTGAAAATGGCCACTCCCGAGTTTGAATTTAGGCAGCTTCAACAATTCTACGTTTATAGCAATCATTTCATTTGTAAACCAATTTAGCATTTTTCCAGTCTACTCTGTGGTTTTCGCTGGTTATGTGATTAAAATGAGGAAAAACGTGAATAATATAATAAATGATTTTATGATTCTATGATAGTTTAAATATTAAGTTATTGTTCGTGAACTAGTTTGTTTTCGAAATGTGGAAAACTGGGAGGATTTCCATTGTGGACCATGATATAAACCTGACCACACTAGGAAACATTGTTTGGAAACAAAGTTTGCAAACTGTTTACAAGCAGTTTCCAGGAAACTGTTTGCCAACTTTGTTTCCAAACAATGTTTCCCAGTGTGGACAGGCCTTAAGAATGCTTGTGTGTTGTTCTTCCATTCATTATTACACTTTGTAGGAGGGAGTAATTGGTTCAGATTGATAAAAATAAATCATATAACGTATACCTGTTCATATAAAAGAGTCATCAATATATCAAAGCCATTTTAGGTTACATAATGGGGAAGAAGCCGTTTCAAAATATTACATGAACAAGTTGCATGATACAGAGAAGAGAGGATTACCCATACTCATCCTATACTTCAATTGATAATGCATAAGTCCAGAAAATCAGTCGAGTTCTTAATATGACAAGCAGATATCGACCCTATGCAGGGGACAAAAGATTAGCACACATTTTGAAGGATTGTATTACGTCAGTCATAAAGTGGCAGAGCCACAGTCTAAACATAGATGAAACATACAAAAATGGATTGGAAACTTTATGTATTTTCAACATGGCTGTTTCTTTCTGCGTTTACCAGTTCCTCTTTGGACGAATGGTTTACTTGCTCGCCTATCGATTCGGTAGCCGTGAGTTCGACTATCCCGCTGTGCCATCGTGGAACCAGAAGAATTTATTTCTGGTGATTAGAAATTTACAATAAGCTGTAGGTCCCGCTGGCATATTCCTGAAGTCTGGATGGAAATAGACCCTCTCGGATATTAGAACCAACCAGAGCGTGTTTTGGAGCGGTGACGTTGTGAGACTCCGCCCTCCTTAGTGTTACCACCTATAAACTTTTCCTAATTCTTGCAAAAGCACCAGTTTTGAAAATATTAATCCTATATAATACTTTATAATATTGGTAAATATATTAGTTATTATAGATGCATACAGAATATATGTATCAACTATGCTGTACCAGTTAGCATTTACGCTGGAGCTTATTATTATAAAAAGGTACTGAAAGTCTGAGTACGCAAGGTATATGGCACAATTGCTCAATGTAAACAAACTGCATGTAACTTCTGTCGAATTGATTGAGTCTGTAGTCCTATAGTCCTCCGAGTCGTTGTTTTCGTCTTGTGTTACTTGTACTTTAGTCACTATGGAGTGTACAAGAAATCCCGAGTTGCTAGATTTTGAAGGCAGTGGCTTCCATATATTATTTTGCAGAAAAATAAAGAAATAAAGATTTCATGTGCTTACGAATTGAATGCTAAATCAAGGGAAGATTTCGAAAGTGGAGAGAAATATTCAACATCAAGAATTGTATGTGAATAATCTTTTGTATGAAATAAACTTTTTATATAAAATAATCTTTTGTAAATAATTTGTTTTTTTTCCCTTGTATTCCAAGCTATGCAGTTGATTTTAAAATTTACAATGAAATATCAGCAAAGGAAAGCTTTTTGGTATCCGAGGCTTGCAATGGTAATATGTATAAATACAAGCAAAGCAAAAATTTTGCATAGTTTAGGATATCTGCACAACAAAACCTGAGCATGGCCTTGGTTGTAATACACAGCGTATTTGTGCTTTATTACATATCTGTGCAAATTGAAAATTTTTTTCTGGTAGATTTTTCTTTGACTAGAATGAATTTGCTACTCATTTCCGTTGGATATTATTAAAAGAATATGCTTTTTTTTATTGCAACATAGATTTACCCTAGCAACTAAAAAAAGGCCTATATTTCCTGTCTCACACCATGTATACTTCCGAACATGAATTACCATCCGTATTCTAGCCTAACCTGACTAAATATGTACATTTAAAAAACACTGAGTAAAAACTACAAAACAACAATAGAAAATATTTACAGTAAGAACATGTACCTAGGGATTACGCGTAATCCTGAATATTTCAGTGAATACGCGTAATCACCGTTTGCGCGCTCAACCGACCCCTGACTTTGGGGATGGCGAAGCTTACCATGCACCAGTGTTAGTTTTGGCCAAACTTCCTTCAGCTCTGTAATGACTTGTGAAGTGAACTCGGATCCGTTATCGCTTTGGAGAATAACGGGGGCACCAAAGAGAAGAAAAATGTCCAGTAGATGAAAAGAGACCTCTGCAGCTCTTTTAGACGTCAAGGCTCGAAGGATGCAAAACTTCGTCAGGTGACCCTGGTACACCATGATCCATTTCTTGTTGGATCCACTGGGCATGCTTTGCATGTCATTAGATCCACCTGACCCCTTGACGAGAATTCCTTGGTGAGATTACGCGTATTCACTGAAATATTCAGGGATTACGCGTAATCCCTAAGAAAGTGTTCTTACTGTAACATATATAAGCAGCAAAGGACAAATCAACTTGCAGAAGACATATATATGACCAACAGGGCAAAATTTGTGCATTTTGAAGGGTACAATGATTCCAAATAAAATTCAAGTAACACAAATTTTAAACTGTCAGCCTACTTCATATACTAAATGCCTAAGTGTCGAGGCCAATATGAGTAGCTGAGTCATTTTTTCAATGGGTGAAGCATTACGTAACGAAACAGCTGATTGCCACGGGATCATAGTCCTCCTGTCGAGGCCAATATAAGCAGTTAAGTCATTTTTCAACGAGTGAAGTATTACGTAACGAAAGAGCTGATTGACATGGGATCATAGCCCTTCTGGTGTGTTTCATTGAGCATGTTGCCAGCCATATGCCTTGCGTATCTCGTACTTTTTTTTATAATTATATTTACCAATATTATAACCTCTCACTGGTGCTTCTGCATGAATTATTATGTAATGAAGCGGCTGATTGTCATGGGCATGGCTTTCTGCGTGTTTCATTGAGCAATGGTTCCATATGCCTTGCATATCTCAGTAACTTATGATGCATAAGCGATAGCGTAAATATTAGCTGTTACAACATAGTTGATACATATTTTCTGTATACATCTATAATAACTATATTTACCAATATTAAACCTATCATATAAGATAAGATTTATATAACTGGTGCTTCTGCAAGAATTAAGAAAAGCTTATACCTGGTAGCGCTAGGAGGCTGAGTCTCACGACGTTACCGCTACAAATCACGCTCTGATTGGTTCTAATATCCGAGGGGGTCTATTTCCATCCAGACTTCAGGAATATGCGTCCCGCTGCTAGGTAAACAGTTGGTTCCTAGCCACGTAGGAAATATGTAATCCTTCGGAACAGCCCTAGGAGAGCTGTTAATCAGCTCACTGTCTGGTTAATGTAAGATATACTTAACGTTTCTAACCTTTTATTTTTCCTTGTGGAAAGCTTTGGGTTGATTATTCCCATGTCTGTAGGAGAACAGTTTCACACACCACGAATTGGCAACGTGATTAGCACGAGAACGAAAAGAGGGAAAGAGATTGAGAGGAACTAAATTTCAGGATGTAATTGGACACAGGACCTACTTTTTCTCAGTGACTGAAGGTCTTAATCAGATTGTATCGTCCCTTAATAAAAATGAGAGCGCCTTTAAACCTTGCAACTGTAGTAGGTCCCCAAAATTAGCTATCCCTCATCAGTCCTTAAACAGAAAATAAAAAGCTAAAATATAGTCATGTAATTAGAGACGAATACTCTTTTTCAGGACGGCAGGACATGTTAATCAAAAGGAAATTAACGATGATAAAAATAAAATAAAATTATTTTCAAATGAGCAACTCTGATAGATTTTTGATATTTCCTTCCCCCTTTCACTAGCCTTGAAAAGAGAGAGAGATGAGAGAGAGAGAGAGAGAGAGAGAGAGAGAGAGAGAGAGAGAGAGAGAGAGAGAAAGTCACTGAAATAGTGTGATGCTTCTTTTGATGGATAACAGTAATTAAAAAATTGCAGTCGATGAGACATTTTCAGATATGACGCAGATAATTATCGCTGTGTTCTGGTTCGTTTGTTACCTTGTTAATTTATGTTACGCTGTTGCTTTCTGGCAGTTTCCAATAAGAGCAGAGACGTATCTTAAAGGCTTTTGTATTCCAATATCAATACTAGCGTCGTGTGTCTTTCCTTGTTTTTGCTGTGTGTAGACGTTTACATCTTTGCCTGTCTCCCTTTCTTGCACTTCTGCTTTGCATTCCTTCCTTCAACATTTCTCACGTCATTTTTCTGTCAGTGACGGATTCTATCTAATTCCCTGTTCTGCGAGTTCAAGTTTTCGCCGGATAAGACGAATGGAATGAGAGGAAGGAAGGAAGGAAGAAGCAGTAGCTGAAATTCTCTTCAAAGTTATTTATTGTTTTGTTCGACTGCCGTGGAACCATCTTGCCAAGTGATGATTTCAGGTGATTTTTTGAGCCAGACCAGATTCACGACTTCTGAGAAACTGCGAAACTCTGTTCAGGGAAGGAGATCTTAAAAGGGAAATCATTGAGTCATCTTGTGAGATCTGAAAGGGGGGGAGGTGGGAATCATTAATGTCTCCTGACAAGACTGTTTGTTCCTCTGCTTTTTCGTCCTCACGTCTCTATTCCTTTCGAAATTGTGGATTGTTTCGTTGTTTTGAGAGGAAGTTCATTCTCTGGAGATATGTAAATCTAGAGAAATAGGGAGAGTGAAAGAGAAATGTCGATTTTTTATGTTACATATTCTTCTCAAAGAATAATCAATACTCGATGAGTTTTTCTTTATAATGACCTCGCTGTTTTTAGCGGAAGTGAAACTCAATTAATCCAATCATAAATCAACGATTCTGTCGGAAGAATGGCTTTGTGTTTATCTCTGAAATGAAACCGGACAAAAAAAATGTGATGGTGAATGTCGTCTCGGCATAATAATCGTCACCAGCCAGTCACGCACTCCACTTGGTCCTATTAGAACCTCGAATAGAGACTTGTTGTTAATTACCAAAGTTTGGTTTTGTCAGAGTTGTAGTCAAAGAGAGAGACCCTTTTCATCCAGCAGAGGAAGATTCTCTCTCTCTCTCTCTCTCTCTCTCTCTCTCTCTCTTCCAGTGAGTGAATGAGCAGATGTTTGTCTCTAGAGTGCATCAGAAAACGACGCTTTTACAGAAGGTCCATTTTTTTTTATTTTATACTTTGTTGAAACATAATTACGTTTGTAATATCATAGAAAGAATATCTGACCAAAATATTGGTATATTTCCTATGGACCATCGGTGTTACGCCCATGTAAAAATACAAACATATACTGTGAGATTTCTAACCCCGGATAATCTTGTATCGTGAGGGTACTACCCTGAAGAATCCTATATCGTAAGATAACTAACCCTGGATAATCCTATATTGTGAGATTTCTAATTCTGGAGAATCCTTTTTCGCGAGATTACTAACCCCGGAGGATCCTTTATCGTGAGATTACTAACCCCGGAAAACCTTTATCGTTTAGAGTGATTACTAACCCCGGAGAATCCTTTATCGTGAGATTACTAACTCTTGAGAATCCTTTTTCGGGAGATTATTAACCCTAGAGAATCCTATATGTGAGATTATTAACCCTGGACAATCCTATGTCTGAAGATTACAACAGGAGAAAATCCTTAATCGTGAGATTACTAATCCCGGAGAATACTTTGTCATGAGATTACTAACACCAGAGGATCCTTTATCGTGGAGATTACTAACCCCAGAGTTTCCTTTATCGTGAGATCACTAACCCTGGAGAATCCTTTATCATGAGATTATTAATCCCAGAGAATACTTTATCGTGAGATTAGCCCTGAAGAATACTATATCATGAGATTACTAACCTTAGAGAATCCTATATCGTGAGATTACTAACCCCGGAGAATCCTATATCGTGAGATTATTAACCATTGTGAATTCGTTATTGTGAGATCACTAGCCCCGAAGAATCCTTTATCGTGAGTTTACTAACCCTGGAGAATCCTTTATCGGGAGATTACTAACCCCGGAGAATCCTATATCGTGAGATTACTTACCATGGAGAACCCTATATTGTGAAATTAATTAACCATTGTGATCCGTTATTGTGAGATCACTAACCCCCGAAGATTCCTTTATCATGAGATTACTAACCATGGAGAATCCTATATCCTGAGATTACTAACCCCGAAGAATCCTTTATCGTGAGATTGCTAACCATGGAGAATCCTATATCCTGACATTACTAACCCCGAAGAATCCTTTATCGTGAGATTACTAACCATGGAGAATCCTATATCCTGAGATTACTAACCCGGAAGAATCCTTTATCGTGAAATTTTACTAACCATGGAGAATCCTATATCAAGAGATTACTAACCCCGGAGAATCCTTTATCATGTGATTACTAACCATGGAGAATCCTATATCGTAAGATTACTAACCCTGGAGAATCCTGACAATTCTACCAGAAATGGTGTGACGTAGTGATAAAGTCAGCAAAGGAAAAGAATCTCATGAAAAGGAGAGAAACGTCCGAAAAGAAAAATCAGAAAGGCAGTGAAAGGAAACGACAGGAGAGAGAGAGAGAGAGAGAGAGAGAGAGAGAGAGAGAGAGAATTCGTTTCAAAAGTAACTCCTGTAACTGTGTCCAGTCAGGCCGATATTTTCATGGTTTTTTTGCCGTGGTGTGTCGTTCGTTTTAATTCGACAAGTGAAATGGAATTGGTTTTTTATGTTTAGCCGTTTGTTTCTTGACAAAATAAATGTTTCTATATCTTGAATGTTAGAAATTATTTTGCAGTTCTTAGGCAAATGTTTACAATGGCTGGCAAATTTGCTTGTGTGAACAGAAACTCGTCTTTAGTCGCAGTACTTCCTTAATACCTCCTCATTTTTATTGTAAAATTTCCATCTGATCTTGAAACTTCTTCTGATATTAACAGGAGAACTAAGTCTTATTTGCAACGATTGGAAAGACTACTATAGTAGATTCACATCACCCGTGCATCTGATGTCGCAGGCCAGTCCCTTACGACGCTCCTGATTGGCTGTTGATAGCCAATCACCGGGTTAGAAACTCTCAGTCTCTCTCGAGAGTTCAGGATGTAGGTTCACCTCTCCTGAGGGATACGTCTTTCAAAAGTATCCCTCAGGAGAGGTGGAACATACATCCTGCTTGTGTGAACGCTCGAGAGAGACTGAGAGTTTCCAGCCCTGTCATTCGCTTATCAACAGACAATCAGGAGCGTCGTAAGGAACTGGCCTAGACATCAAATGCCCAGCTGATGTGAAACTACTTTTTTTTTTTTTTTTAATAGTACATGTGCGGTAAAAGACCCAATTTTCTTGTATGGTCTATAAGAAATAGTTTTTGAAATGTTTTAAACTACGTTGAATATATTTCATGGATAAATGGAGAACACGAAAAAGATTTGTAAGACAAATGCATATGTTTTTCCTGTATACTTCTTTTAAGTGTAGGGTCGCAGATTTCCCAAGGTAAATAAGCAGTGGTTTTGAGTTTGTGTTCATTATTATAAAATTAGAACGTATACTATAAACTATGTACGTATACTTGTTTGCACAACGATAATTTTGTGCACTTTTATATTACTTCCGTCCATGATCAGTTTCTCTATTAAATAAATATAATACCACACTCGTCGTGCTGTAAGAGCAAATTTGAACTCCTTTGTGCTTTTAATAACACAACGGGATTTTTTTTAATTATCTTTTCATGCATTTATCTATCATATCTATCTATATATATATATATATATATATATATATGTATATATATATATATATATATATATATATATATATATATATATATATATTTCAAAGCATGAACATTTACATTGGTACATGACTGTAGTCCACCTCCTTATCAAAGCAATAATCTATGATTATCAACGCAATAATCATAGTCTCTAACCACCAGGCACTTAGGAAAATAATCTATCTGAAGAAATGCTCAAATAATTAGAAAAATAGTTTTCCCGCTTTTTGTTTTTAGCCAGAAAAATTAAATCCTATTTAGTGTACTTCCTACTTCCTATACTACTTTTGATTTTTCTATACGTAATATCTTTCCACGGGAAAAATAAGATAGTCTACCTGGAAGACTACTCAGAAAATTACCAACATTGTTTATGTATGTATGTATGTATGTATGTATCTATCTATCTATATCTATCTATATATATATATGTATATATTATATATATATATATATATATATATATATAATAAATTATAATAATATATATATCTATATTATATATTATATATATATATATAATATATCATATATCTATATTATATATATATATATAAATACATAGAAATATATATATTATAATATTATATAATATATATATATATATATATATATAATATATCTATATAGAGTAATATATATATAATATATAGCTAGATAGATAGATAGATACATACATATTCATACAACATAAACAATGTTGGTAATTTTCTGAGTAGTCTTCCAGGTAGACTATCTTATTTTTCCCGTGGAAAGATATTACGTATAGAAAAATCAAAGTAGTATAGAAGTAGGAAGTACACTGAATAGGATTTAATTTTTCTGGCAAAAAAAAAAAAGCGGGAAACTATTTTTCTAATTATTTGAGCATTTCTTCAGATAAATTATTTTCCTAAGTGCCTGGTGGATAGGGACTATGATTATTGCGTTGATAATCATATGATTATTGCGTTGATAAGGAGGTGGACTACAGTTATGTACTAATGTAAATGTTCATGCTTTGAAATATATCACTTTATCTTTTATCCAAGTGTTTAATGATGACATGATAATTCACGTCTGAATTCTTGGTTGTTATATACAGGCATAAAGAGAAATATATTTTTTATGAAAATATTCTGAAGTTTTTCTTTATTTGCCGCCAGACCACTCGAGTATATCCTATTCGATTATGGAATTCACAACAGTTATCAACTCCGTCAAGTTAGCCAATTTAATGACATTTATTTCTGAATAATGGCACTTGAAAATTAATTATTTTTAATTTTATCAGTAAAGTACATTTTTATGATCATCATTAATGTTGTTGTTGCTGTTATAATCGTTTGTTGTATCTTTCTTATACAGTATACTCCGATTTTATGTGAAGTTCTGTGCTGGCTTGAAAAGAGCGATATTCCTCTGCTGTCAGTTTTCACTGAAGCTTGAAAAAAGAGTGGTGGTTTGTACAGAGAGCTGGGGAAACATCTTCAGAGATTTCAATCATCCATTGCCAACGATAAAAAAAATGTGCTTAGACGTTATCTGTTAATTATACGTCAATTACGAACCAGCTCTTTAAAAGTCCTGTAGTTAGAATATTGCTACTAAAACTGTTGTATGAAGATACATCAGCGATATATTCGTTTCATTCCGCACTGTCCTTAAGGAAAGACTGCCATTGGCGGTTTCCTCTGAAGCTAAATTAGAACAGCAGTAGGGCGGATCAAGGAAATTTAGGTAATTTATTGCAACCGCAAATCCCAGGACCCTTTAGAAGACACAAGGAGCCGCCAGCGATATTAGCGAATATCGCCAGGCATTTTTCATTTCAGGAAAACTCATTTATCTAACGATATATCGCGTTGGACGTGAAAAGTATTCTTATTTTTCTTATATCGTGGTTCGCGTCTGAGAACGGGATGTTCATGAGACTGTTTAATCTAGGTCATTCCTCTCTCTCTCTCTCTCTCTCTCTCTCTCTCTCTCTCTCTCTCTCTCTCTCTCTCTCTCTCTGTGTGTGTGTGTGTGTGTATGAGTGAGACATATTTAGAAGTATTCCCAATCCGCTTTTTTAATTGTACCGTAAAATTTCTCTGTGTTTGTGTGTGTGTGTGCGCGCGCTTGCGCGCGTATGTGTGTTTGAATGACATATTTAGAAGTATCCCCAGTCCTTTTATTAATTGTACAGTAAAATTCACTGCTTTCAGATGTAAGTAGGTCTTTTTATTCATATGCAGTCAGAGAAGGCTACCAGAGAATTCCTGAACTTGTAAAAAAGAAAAAAAAAAAAAATTGGGATGGCAGATACCGCTGCTCTTCTTTGACAAGAATGAACGAACAATCTTCCAGTGGATCCAACAGATAATAGTCAAGAGGGGTTCCTGTAAAATCCTCTAGATTTTAATTGGTGCTAGATTATAAGAAAACAGCAAAATCACGCAGGATTTAATGATTGCATAAATATATACATAATATACATAAAATAATAATAAAGAATAAAGCATGTATACGCTGATAAGCTGTGGAATACATGTTTCCTCTAATTACTTAGTCCGCCTGTTCTGTTTTCCTTGATACGTCAAACGACCGAGAATGGATTATGTAGTTAAACTAAGTGACATGTTCTTAAGAAGCAAATGATCGTCAATGTTAATGCCATGAAGGCTAATTAGCGCCTCAGTGGCGTGATCGGTATGGTGTTGACCTACCACTTCGATGGCCGCGAGTTCGATTCTCGGGTATTCCATTGAGGGGTAAGAGATGTGTATATCTGGTGACAGAAGTTCTCTCGACATGGTTTGGAAGTCACGTAAAGCCGTTGGTCCCGTTGCTGAATAACCACTGGTTCCATGTAACGTAAAAACACCATACAAATAAACAAACAAAACAAACAATGAATGCTAATTGTTTCCAGCATCACAAGTGGAATTGATATCAAATACTGAAACGACGGATGGTTTAGATGTAGAGTTATTTGAGGTCACTTCGCCCGGGACCTTTCGTACCGCCATCCATTTGACGAAAGCAATCTGAACTAGAGTAGTTACTGTCCTCTGTGGCAATAGATGGAGGAATCAGATGCAGACAGCGTAACAAGAGGAGAGTTGGTATTCTGAGCATGAAAAACTGTCGTTATTAATTTGGAAGGTTTTACTTTACTTATCTGTTTAATTTTTTTTTATTTATTTACTTTTGTATTTTTATAAAAGCAAATTCTTTAAGCTGCACTTTACTTAAATATTATGAATTTTAGTGTTATCGTATGTGGGTAATTGAATGATTAGTCTAGAATAATGAACTGTCAGGAGACCTGTACTTTTTAGGAAAGGAAAGGGAATACAATATGCAAAGCCCATAGTTAGTGAGCAATGACAAAGGTCATAAGACGTGGAAATGAGTGATTTTACAAATCCTCATTTTTATTTTGTTTACTTTTATGCCAGTTTACAGTTTTCCTTAACCTTAGTAACAAATCTCTAGAAATATTTATACACTTTTGACTTTGATTTCGATTTCATATTGAAATTTATGCAGAATTCGGGTTGATGTTTCGAGTGAATACTTTTGCCAGCAACTTCGCTGTAACCTCAAGGATTTCTTCCGAGCGAGTCAGAATATGAATATATTTTCCCCTTAAAGCTGCGTTCATCAACGAGATTCATGATTCGTCTTGATTCGCCACACTATTTTCAATGTAACTATTTACACCAAGCGAATGCAGATTAGCTTGGTGTAAACGGTTACATTGAAATTAGTGTGGCGAATCAAGACGAATCATGAATCGTGCCGATTCTTCATGAATTGAATCGATTCGATTTACTTGGTGTAAACGCAGCCTTATTCTTTAAACCTGCTAGGATTGAGCTTTTTTTTTTCTCTTAACATTTATTCCTTGTCGTTCCTTGCAATTATTTTTTTTAATGATAAATCAGAGCATAAGATGATCCCTTCACTGATTATTTTCAATACTTACTTTATCAAGTCTACAAAACTTCAGTCACTGACATTCAAACGGCCTTGATTCGACTATATCTCTATCTCTGTACTGAATTCAGCACGTGAGTGACTTATGGTTTAGATGTACATTTGTTTCATTATGCACGTGATGAATAATTAACAAAACAAAACTCTTGATATGGAACATTTTGATTAATGTATCATAAACAGGTACCATAGTTCGTAATCGAGCAATTACTCATAAAAGAAAACTGGTCTAGGGAGGACCTCATATTTTTCAGAAATTCCTTATGAAATATTATACTGGCGTCTTCACTTATAGGATTATCACCATTTGCTTAATAAATGGGCTGTGTTTATTAATCTTTCTACAGCGAAGACACCGAGACTAGAATGCTGCTTAAATCAGTCACTATCCGTGGGAGAAAAGTTATTTGCAAACTTCCCTTCCTAAGAGATGGCAAGGCGCCCTTATTCGTGTAAAGGAAAGCCTCAGTGCAGAGAGCAGCTATCAACATGAATTTATGTATTGTATTTTTACTGACAGAAGATTAGAAAATATCGATAGGACTTTCAAAAAACGCGTTTCATCACTTCCCAAATTCCCGGTATAGTTGCTTTTCCTATTCATGAATGCAAATTTCACGGCCAAAGCCAAAGTCACATTGGTTCTATGTATCAGTGTGACCCTTATTTGCTGAACTCTCAGCTGAGGATTTAAATTCATATTTTCCTTCATGAATACATATTTTTTCTGTGGGAAGAGTACGAGCAGAGCCCCCAGAATTTCTATATTGCTTCCTCCTCCTCCTCCTCCTCCTCCGCCTTTTCTCCTTTTTGCCTCTTCTCTTATACCATAAAGCAATTACGTTCAAAAGAGCTATTTTTTTTTTTTCTATTGAAAACTTCTCCATGTCATTCTATTTTTTCATTTTATATTTCAGAGAGTTAAGTCTCTCTCTCTCTCTCTCTCTCTCTCTCTCTCTCTCTCTCTCTCTCTCTCTCGTTGCATGCATGGCTATGTCGTAAACAGACAAAAAAATCATTCTTCTTGTGGACACATTCATTCCCTGAAATGGTTAATTGAATAGGCGATACGCTGCTTCGTGCATCAAGCACTCATGCTATGCTTGCTTGTATTTTACATTGTAATTATTTCCATAATCTAGAGTTTTCTCCTTCCTAATTGCTTCGGGAAAGTTGAAGGTTCTATTTCTCCGGCGACTTACTTTCCCTGTCCTGTTTAAATATCCCGGTCTTTTCTTTTCCTTTTTACCTCAGTGCTATAAATTCCTTCCCTTCCATGAGCAGTAAATCGCCTTTATTAGTTTTTGTTTTCCTCGTCTTTATTTTTAGTTTGCAAGATACTTTAATTCTAAATACCTCTCGTGCACTTTCCATTCAATTAGAATATGGTGCCGTACTTCTGCCTTAATCATAAGGGTATGAGACGGTGTCATTTATTTAGGAGTCCTCTCACCTGAAGTGGTTTTTTTTTTTTTTTGTGCTAGGTTGTTATGATAGTTAGCCTTATGCTCTTGTACATCATCCATCTCGAAAATGATATCTGAGTGGATTGCCGGCAGTTTTCCCGTCTTAAGAGAAAGCCACACTGTTCTTAAGACTGCATCAGGGGCTGTTATATATATAAAGCTAGGAGAACACGTAGCTACAGAAGTCCATGGGAAATAGAGTAGAGATTTCCTGCAGAGCTGGGCAGTGTAGTACAGTAGGGAGACAGGGGTAGGCTTTGGTAATTCAAACCTGCTACCTCATGTTAATTAAGTGTCACTTTGGGGAGCGGGGTGGAACAAAGCCTTCCCGGTCAGATCAGGGCATGGTGCCCAAGTATGTTTGGTAGGTAAGTTCTGTTTACCTTAGGGCGCAGCGCTCTAGGAAAGATTAGGTTATGGTAGATTTGGTCAGGTCGTAGCCAGTACCAGACCACGTGTCCGAAAAAAAATTTAGTCCCGTCGATCCGTTTCCGGTATTCAGTATTATTCGAAGGGGTCCAAGAGAGGGCAAAGCGCCCACCCCCATCCCTGCCCCTCACCCCCCTCCCGACCAGGTCAGGGCTTGGCGTCTTAGTCAGGTAAGGTCAGGTAAGGTCTGGATAGGTTAGGACACGACATTCTAGGAAAGGTTAGATTTGGCTTGTTTTCAAGGTCGGATTTGTCACGCCTACCCAAGTTTCGACATCCGCCCCATAGAGTTAATTCAGATTCCATTATTCAAGATATTAAGGAGAACATTAGTTAAAAACATGGAAACGAGAGCATATGATTTCTTTCGTGAAACATACGAAGACAACATATAATTCATACAAAGTTCTACTCCGAGTTATTTTATCCCCCCATTCCAGTCCTCTCTTTGTTCAGGACTGTATCAGAACGCCCAGTGTGGAGCCTTCGCTTAATGGAATCATTTTATCGCCAGAAGCAGTTCCATTAAATTGAGATACCAGAGCGATATGTGCAAACGTTGCATGTTACTCGGGCATAATTGGGACTGCGCTCTCAACGGATTTGTCGCATATCTGCTGTACGTAAATGATGAAGTAAGTGCGTGTGTGTACATATATATATATATATATATATATATATATATATATATATATATATATATACATATATATATATTTACATATATATATGATATATATATATATATATATATATATATATATTTTACATATATATATATATATACATATATATATATATATATATATATATATATATATATATATATATATATATATATATATATATATATATATATATATATATATATATATATATATATATATATATATATATATATATATATATATATATATATATATATATATATATATATATATATGGGTATGTGCGTGTGTATATAATCGCTGAAGAACATCGTGTATGTTTTGTTAACTTTACAATTACAAAATATTGAGAAAAGTATGAATAGTTCAAGAAAAGGTTGGTATGATCTTGTATGAACCTCAAAAGGAAACCTCTCATCTCTCTTGTGTGTGCATGTATTTATGTGGAAAGTATAATAAGGAAATCCATTAAATCTTCAAAATGCATATGGTTATGCATACACCTGACTTCCATTTTTTATCTAAAAAGCAAAAACAGGTATCTTCATTACGTAGAGATGGAAATTTCCATCGTTTCCCGGATGTTTGGACAATCACTTCAAGGGTTAGCTCGGAATGTATTCGGTTGAGAATGTTGGGTGTACACTGAGAAAGGAAGACGGCACAGAATGAATGTTTGCTTGTTCTATTGGATGCCATGAATTTCATGAGGGCATTCTTGTCAATTAATGAGAGAGTGAGAGGGAGGATCTGGATGCAGAAGACAAAGGAGAGAGAGAGAGAGAGAGAGAGAGAGAGAGAGAGAGAGAGAGAGAGAGTTTATTGCACGCAGGCATTTATTTTGATGATATACCTAATCACCTATGGCTGGTACTTTTTTTTTCTTTTTTTTTTTTACTCCTCTTTCTCACTCCACACCCCTGCTTATGCCCTTCCACCTTCCATTACCAACTACCCATCAGACAATTAATCTAATAACTAATGCAATTAATCTGATAAATAGTGCAACAGAGGCAATGTGTATTCTTTTAGGAAAACGGGCCCACATCGTTCCATCCTGAACCGGAACCCCTCCCCAAGATCCTTTAAATATATTGAAAAGGGCCTTGCCTCTCACAATTTAGGGTATCGGGATAATTGAGAAGGCGATGTTGAGGGAAGGGTGATGCAATATAGCAGCTCTTGTTATGTGCGTACAGGGTCGGACATAGTACTAATAGTACTTTCGCTTGTAATTCAGATCTGTATCAAACCGTTCGAGTAGTTTTTGTTGCTTTTAATAACTGATAATTAATACGTATGTTTTTTTTTTATATTACATATGTGTGCTGTTTTGCGTGCACTTTATTATATATATGTATGTATGTATGTGTGTGTGTGTGGTGTGAACATGAGTGGTGTGAACATGTGTGGTGTGAACATGAGGTTGTAAATACGAACAATTTTACCACAAGTACCTTCTCTGACATGAATATAGAAGAATTAAGCCGAATTCCTAAAAGACTCAGTGCCAATATTTTTGACTAATAAAAAAATCGTGGAAGAAATGAAAGCTGCAAAAAGGATAAAGCATGTGTTTATTAAGGGAAGGAAAGAGAAATAGGGGAAGGGAAAAGAGAAACCTAGAAAATCAAGAACATTCATTGAGGAAATGATGATTGCAGCAAATTGTGACTAAGGGAAAGGGTGAATTTGCGAATAGAATGAAGGTGGGTCCAATTTTGTTGCGGTATTAGTTTGCTTTTCAGTATCTATGAAGATTAATTTCACCCTGTAGATAGATGTAAATTCTTGATTCTTCTCTCTCTCTCTCATCTCTCTCCGCAATCGTCTCTCTCATCTCTCTCTCTCTCTGTATATATATATATATATATATATATATATATATATATATATATATATATATATATATATATATATATACACTTTCTATCTCACGTAAACGTTAGAAAGCCAAATGTTATGGTTATGACCGTACAGAATATAAAAAACGGATATCCCTCACTCATTTCATCCTTTGACAAAATATGGGACTGGCTCTCCACACAATATCCGAGATTGCTTTGTAACTGGAAGTTTACCAATGAATAAAATGGAAAATAACGGGCAGTCTCGGAGCGGGAACAGTAATGAGAAACTGAGACTATTAAGAGAAACTCGAAAAAGCAATTCCACCCCAGGTCATACACGAGGATGGGAGTGAAGATTGAGACAGGTAAACAATCCCACTGGCTTTCATTTTCGGAATATAGATAAAGAAAAAAACAAGTTACCTTTACAAAATAACGCTCCGTGTTTCGGTGACAATGTGAATACTAGCTAATGTTTGTTGGCATGTGAAGTTTTCTTTCTTTTGCTTGCTTTCTGTTTTATTTTTATTTTTTTTTTCAGAATGCTGAGTCGAGTTTCGAATACACACCACTTTGATTCTATGTAATACTAATGTTGTTGTCATATTTTTCTTGATTAAAGGTGATCACTGTTCTTATGTTTTAATATTTTCATATCCAAAGGCCTTCACTATCTTTATGCTCTATCTTCTTCATATGTGTGAACTGTTATAAGCTGAACTATTACCCATAGTAACATCAAAAGATACATTATTATTAGGTGAACGAAAACTTCCGGAACATGTTGCAAAATATTTTTGAGTGACTGAATTCTTGGTTTCCGTGGTTCGAGTCCATGAGCCGACGAATTTCTTATCGACTAAAAGAATTACCCTTCGGTTAACATATATGGAAATATATTAATTCCGAGGAAGAGCGAATTAATTATTAAAGGTTATATATATATACAATATATATATATATATATATATATATATATATATATATATATATATATAACGAAAATAAAAGCCAACTGAAAAAAAACTTGTACAGAGATAATTTGGCAGAGGTGGCAAAATTAAAGTGTAGTTTTATTATCAAAAGGTAATTTTTTCTCTTTCAAATGCATAATACACACACACACACACACACACATATTGTATGTATGTACTGTCTATGTTTGTACATTTATATATTTATATATATGTATATATGTGTGTGCATAAATACACAGTACATACATGTGAGTGTGTAAGTACAAAATAGATGAAAAGACTGAAGCGAAATTAGAACGGAGAATATTTGGCAGAGGTGGCAAAATTAATGGCCAGTTTTATTATATGACGCCTTAAGAGTAGGGTCCTTCATGAAGCTATAAAAGTTTTGATTGCCACTCTCTCTCTCTCTCTCTCTCTCTCTCTCTCTCCCGGATGTGTCTCGGATTTTCCTCTTTGGGGAAGTGATGCGGTTTTTCTGAATGTCTTGCCATTTTGAGGTTTTTATCTTCTGATCGTAACTATTTGTTTTCAGCTTGCATATTTTTCTCTATAAATTCGGCAATAAAGGGGATATTCAAGGCATGTCTCAGGAAATATTTTAGTACCTCGTTGAACGAGTGGTTTACGTGCTCGCCTACCGATTCGTTACTCCCGAGTTCAATTCCCAGCTCTGCCAACAAGGAATCCGGGGGAATTGTTTTGATAGTGATTATTAAATTAATTTCTCGATATAGTCTGGTTTCGGATT
>NC_087203.1:97196649-97220240 GCF_015104395.2 Macrobrachium nipponense
AACACGATAATACGTGAGAAGGCGTATTTTGCGCAAACTATACTTGGGCGTCTACAATTATCCCATCACTACCTCCTCTCCCATACAACGCGCGGGTGGCTCATCGTTTGACGCAACTGGCTGAGATGAACCACGCGTCACCAGCGACTTATGCAGGTGGAGAAAATCTTCGTTACTACATTCTGCTGGCCGTGTTCAGCGTGACGGAGATTTTGGTTATCGCCGTCAACATCTTTGCTTGGCGTAGGCTGAGGCGTACACAGAAGGATCTCCAAGGAAACGTATTGTCCCGTCCAGATGACGTACCGTTAAACTCAAGTCGTTTGAGTTTAGGGCCGCCTGAAACTGGCCATTTCGTTTGTGCCTAGGGACATTGTCTGGAATTGTGTTGTGTGTGAAAAGCGGTCTGTATGCTGGCAAAACAAAATGTAGGACAATAAAAGACTCACGCCTTTGCATTTGAACAGTTAAAGTATCTCCCGGGCACCTAATAAAATATTATAGCCCAATCTTATATTAATATACTCCTAAAGGTATTTTTCCGGGGCACCTAATAAAATATACCAGCCCTATATAGTAATCTGTACCATTATATTTACCTATTACCATAATCTATCAGTAACCACTATTCTTAATCAGTTACCTATTATCATATTAATCATGTATACTGTTAATCTTTTGATTTTTACCTTTTTTTATTATTTTTGGGTACCTAATCATTATTATTACAAACATGGATCTAGATTTTCCATGCATTTCTCTTTGTTTATGAATATGTCAAAAAGGGTATGTAACAGAACCTTTTTATGCATTTAATCACTTATTATGTTTATACCTAAACATATGTTACGAGCACGCTCCTAAGAAACAATGTTTAAAGTAACTTTTGTTATTCAAGGCTTGAATGGTAGCTGACCGAGCCTAATGTAATAAATACATTTTTAGTATTACAGAATCTGTAAATAAAAACCCATGACCTGAGGTCATGGCATTAGGAGGGTCCTACGTGACCAATGCAGATCTAGATTACGCTATGCGCTGTCTGCAGTAGCCTGGTTTAAATCTGTTTACATATGTCATCGTTTTGCATTACTGATAACTTTGCACAACAACTTCCATGGGAAGCGGTTGACCTGTTAACCTACGCCGGAAACTTGTAACTTCCGAGCCGGCGGACTACGTATGTTTTTATATGAATCGCTGAGATAGCTAATGTTTCGCTATCGACGTGATGCTTTAGAATGGCAGTTCTGTACCAGCGATCAAACATATCGGTCTCCCGACCGAACTGTCTCTCTTATTATGGAGTTACAGAATAAAGTTGTTATACCTTTTTCAACTTATCTGTTTGAATCCTCTCCTTTAGTTAAGAAGAACCACTCTACTAAGATATCACATAGGAGACGGAAGGAACCAGAAATACTTACGAATGACAGTCGTAAGGAGAAACAAAACAGTCTTTCGCAAAAGCGAAGAGACTAAAATATATATATATTAATATATATATATATATATATATATATATATATATATATGTGTGTGTGTGTGTGTGTGTGTGTGTGTGCGTGTGTGTGTGTGTGTTAATATACTATATATATATATATATATATATATACACACACGCACTTACTTCATCATTTACGTACAGCAGATATGCGACAAATCCGTTGAGAGCGCAGTCCCAATTATGCCCGAGTAACATGCAACGTTTGCACATATCCCACTGGTATCTCAATTTAATGGAACTGCTTCTGGCGATAAAATGATTCCATTAAGCGAAGGCTCCACACTGGGCGTTCTGATACAGTCCTGAACAAAGAGAGGACTGGAATGGGGGGATAAAATAACTCGGAGTAGAACTTTGTATGAATTATATGTTGTCTTCGTATGTTTCACGAAAGAAATCATATGCTCTCGTTTCCATGTTTTTTTACCTAATGTTCTCCTTAATATCTTGAATAATGGAATCTGAATTAATTCTATGGGGCGGATGTCGAAACCTGGGTAGGCGTGACAAATCCGACCTTGAAAACAAGCCAAATCTAACCTTTCCTAGAATGCCGTGTCCTAACCTAACCAGACCTTACCTGACCTTACCTGACTAAGACGCCGAGCCCTGACCTGGTCGGGAGGGGGGTGAGGGGCAGGGATGGGGGTGGGCGCTTTGCCCTCTCTTGGACCCCTTCGAATAATACTGAATACCGGAAACGGATCGACGGGACTAAATTTTTTTTCGGACACGTGGTCTGGTACTGGCTACGACCTGACCAAAATCTACCATAAACCTAATCTTTCCTAGAGCGCTGCGCCCTAAGGTAAACAGAACTTACCTACCAAACATACTTGGGCACCATGCCCTGATCTGACCGGGAAGGCTTTGTTCCACCCCGCTCCCCAAAGTGACACTTAATTAACATGAGGTAGCAGGTTCGAATTACCAAAGCCTACCCCTGTCTCCCTACTGTACTACACTGCCCAGCTCTGCAGGAAATCTCTACTCTATTTCCCATGGGCTTCTGCAGCTACGTGTTCTCCTAGCTTTATATATATAACAGCTCCTGATGCAGTCTTAAGAACAGTGTGGCTTTCTCTTAAGACGGGAAAACTGCCGGCAATCCACTCGGATATCATTTTCGAGATGGATGATGTACAAGAGCATAAGGCTAACTATCATAACAACCTAGCACAAAAAAAAAAAATCCACTTCAGGTGAGAGGACTCCTAAATAAATGACACCGTCTCATACCCTTATGATTAAAGCAGAAGTACGACACCATAATCTAATTGAACGGAAAGTGCACGAGAGGTATTTAGAATTTAAGTACCTTGCAAACTAAAAATAAAGACGAGGAAAACAAAAACTAATAAAGGCGATTTACTGCTAATGGAAGGGAAGGAATTTATAGCACTGAGGTAAAAAGGAAAAGAAAAGACCAGGATATTTAAACAGGACAGGGAAAGTAAGTCGCCGGAGAAATAGAACCTTCAACTTTCCCGAAGCAATTAGGAAGGGGAAAACTCTGGATTATGGAAATAATTACAATGTAAAATACAAGCAAGCATAGCATGAGTGCTTGATGCACGAAGCAGCGTATCGCCTATTCAATTAACCATTTCAGGGAATGAATGTGTCCACAAGAAGAATGATTTTTTTGTCTGTTTACGACATAGCCATGTATGCAACGACGAGGAGAGAGAGAGAGAGAGAGAGAGAGAGAGAGAGAGAGAGAGAGAGAGAGAGAGACTTAACTCTCTGAAATATAAAATGAAAAAATAGAATGACATGGAGAGTTTTCAATAGAAAAAAAAACAGCTCTTTTGAACGTAATCGCTTTATGGTATGAGAGAAGAGCAAAAAGGAGAAAAGAGGAGGAGGAGGAGGAGGAGGAGGAGGAGGAGGAAGCAATATAGAAATTCTGGGGGCTCTGCTCGTCCTCTTCCCACAGAAAAAATATGTATTCATGAAGGAAAATATGAATTTAAATCCTCAGCTGAGAGTTCAGCAAATAAGGGTCACACTGATACATAGAACCAATGTGACTTTGGCTTTGGCCGTGAAATTTGCATTCATGAATAGGAAAAGCAACTATACCGGGAATTTGGGAAGTGATGAAACGCGTTTTTTGAAAGTCTTATCGATATTTTCTAATCTTCTGTCACTGAGGCTTTCCTTTACACGAATAAGGGCGCCTTGCCATCTCTTAGGAAGGGAAGTTTGCAAATACCTTTTCTCTCACGGATCGTGACTGATTTAAGCAGCACGCTAGTCTCGGTGTCTTCACTGTAGAAAGATTAATAAACGCAACCCATTTATTAAGCAAATGGTGATAATCCTATAAGTGAAGACGCCAGTATAATATTTCATAAAGAATTTCTGAAAAATATGAGGTCCTCCCTAGACCAGTTTTCTTTTATGAGTAATTGCTCGATTACGAACTATGGTACCTGTTTATGATACATTAATCAAATGTTCCATATCAAGAGTTTTGTTAATTATTCATCACGTGCATAATGAAACAAATGTACATCTAAACCATAAGTCACTCACGTGCTGAATTCAGTACAGAGATAGAGATATAGTCGAATCAAGGCCGTTTGAATGTCAGTGACTGAAGTTTTGTAGACTTGATAAAGTAAGTATTGAAAATAATCAGTGAAGGGATCTTCTTATGCTCTGATTTACCATTAAAAAAAATAATTGCAAGGAACGACAAGGAATAAATGTTAAGAGAAAAAAAAAGCTCAATCCTAGCAGGTTTAAAGAATAAGACTTCGTTTACACCAAGTAAATCGAATCGATTCAATTCATGAAGAATCGGCACGATTCATGATTCGTCTTGATTCGCCACACTAATTTCAATGTAACCGTTTACACCAAGCTAATCTGCATGATTTGAATCGACTCAATTCGCTTGGTGTAAATGGTTACATTGAAAATAGTGTGGCGAATCAAGACGAATCATGAATATCTAATATGAAATCGAAATCAAAGGTCAAAAGTTTGTAGAAATATTTCTAGAAGAATTTTTACTAAGGTTAAGGAAAACTGTAAACTGGCATAAAAGTAAACAAAATAAAAATGAGGATTTGTAAAATCACTCATTTCCACGTCTTATGACCTTTGTCATTGCTCACTAACTATGGGCTTTGCATATTGTATTCCCTTTGTTTTTCTAAAAAGTACAGGTCTCCTGACAGTTCATTATTCTAGACTAATCATTCAATTACCCACATACGATAACATTAAAATTTATAACCTTTAAGTAAATGGGAGCTTAAAGAATTTGCTTTTATAAAATACAAAAGTAAATAAATAAAAAATCAACAGATAAGTAAAGTAAAAACCTTCCAAATTAATAACGATAGTTTTTTCATGTTCAGAATACCAACTCTCCTCTTGTCACGCTGTCTGCATCTGATTCCTCATCTATTACCACAGAGGACAGTAACTACCCTAGTCAGATTGCTTTCGTCAGCATGGATGGCGGCGTACGAAAGGTCCGGGCGAATAGTGACCTCAAATAACTGTACATCTAAACCATCCGTCGTTTCAGTATTTGATATCAATTCCACTTGTGATGCTGGAAACAATTAGCATTCATTGTTTGTTTTGTTTGTTTATTTGTATGGTGTTTTACGTTGCATAGAACCAGTGGTTATTCAGCAACGGGACCAACGGCTTTACGTGGCTTCCAAACCATGTCGAGAGTGAACTTCTGTCACCAGATATACACATCTCTAACACCTCAATGGAATGCCCGAGAATCGAACTCGCGGCCATCGAAGTGGCAGGGCAACACCATACCGATCACGCCACTGAGGCGCTAATTAGCCTTCAAGGCATTAGCATTGACGATCATTTGCTTCTTAAGAACATGTTACTTAGTTTAACTACATAATCCATTCTCGGTCATTTGCCGTATCAAGGAAAAACAGAACGGCAGACTAAGTAATTAGAGGAAACATGTATTCCACGGCTTATCAGCGTATACATGCTTTATTCTTTATTATTATTTTATGTATATTATGTATATATTTATGCAATCATTAAATCCTGTGTGATTTTGCAGTTTTCTTATAATCTAGCACCAATTAAAATCTAGAGGATTTTACAGGAACCCCTCTTGATTATTATCTGTTGGATCCACTGGAAGATTGTTCGTTCATTCTTGTCAAAGAAGAGCAGCGGTATCTGCCATCCCAATTTTTTTTTTTTTTTTTACAAGTTCAGGAATTTTCTCTGGTAGCCTTCTCTGACTGAATACGAATAAAAAAAGACCTACTTACATCTGAAACCAGTGAACTTTTTGCAGTACAATTAAAAAAAGGACTGGGGATACTTCTAAATATGTCATTCAAACACACATACGCGCGCAAGCGCGCACACACACACACACACACAAACACAGAGAAATTATACTGTACAATTAAAAAAGCGGATTGGGAATACTTCTAAATATGTCTCACTCATACACACACACACCACACACAGAGAGAGAGAGAGAGAGAGAGAGAGAGAGAGAGAGAGAGAGAGAGAGAGAGAGAGAGAGAAGAATGACCTAGATTAAACAGTCTCTTGAACATCCCGTTCTCAGACGCGAACCACGATTTAAGAAAAATAAGAATACTTTTTACGCGTCCAACGCGAATATCGTTAGATAAATGAGTTTTCCTGATGAAAAATGCAAAAATGCCTGGCGATTTTCGCTAATATCGCTGGCGGCTCATTGTGTCTTCTAAAGGGTCCTGGGATTTGCGGTTGCAATAAATTACCTATATTTCCTTGATCCGCCCTACTGCTGTTCTAATTTAGCTTCAGAGGAAACCGCCAATGGCAGTCTTTCCTTAAAGACAGTGCAATGGAAACGGATATATATTAATCTGATGTATCTTCACACAACACTTTTAGTAGCAATATTCTACTACAGACTTTTAAAGAGCTGGTTCGTAATTGACGTAACAGAAAACTTCTAAGCAAATTTTTTTATTGTTAGCAAGGGATGATTGAAATATCTGAAGATGTTTCCCCAGCTCTCTGTACAAACCACCACTCTTTTTTTCAAGCTTCAGTAAAAAAAAACTGACAGCAGAAGAAATCGCTCTTTTCAAGCCAGCACAGAACTTCACATAAAATCGAAGTATACTGTATAAGAAAGATACAACAAACGGTTATAACAGCAACAACAACATTAATGATGATCATAAAAATGTACTTTACTGATAAAATTAAAAATCATTAATTTTCAAGTGCCATTATTCAGAAATAAATGTCATTAAATTGGCTAACTTGACGGAGTTGATAACTGTTGTGAATTCCATAATCGAATAGGATATACTCGAGTGGTCTGGCGGCAAATAAAGAAAATTCAGAATATTTACATAAAAAATATATTTCTCTTTATGCCTGTATATAACAACAAAGAATTCAGAGTGAATTTTCATGTCATCATTAAACACTTCGATAAAATATAAAGTTGTTATATTTCAAAAGCATGAACATTTACATTAGTACATAACTGTAGTCCACCTCCTTATCAACGCAATAATCATAGTCCCTATCCACCAGGCACTTAGGAAAATAATTTATCTGAAGAAAATGCTAAAATAATTAGAAAAATAGTTTCCGCTTTTTTTTTCTTTTTTAGCCAGAAAAATTAAATCCTACTTAGTGCCCTTCCCCTACTTCCTATACTTTGATTATTCTATACGTAATATCTTTCCACGGGAAAAATAAGATAGTCTACCTGGAAGACTACTCAGAAAATTACCAACATTGTTTATGTATCTATCCATATATGTATATATATATATATATATATATATATATATATATATATATATATATATATATATATATATATATATATATATATATATATATATATATATATATATATATATAGTATATATATAGATAGATAGATAGATAAATACATGAAAAGGTAATTAAAATAAAAATCCCGTTGTGTTTATTAAAAGCACAAAGGTGTTCAAATTTGCTCTTACAGCACGACGAGTGTGGTATTATATTTATTTAATAGAGAAACTGATCATGGACATAAGTAATATCAAAGTGCACAGAATTATCGTTGCGCAAACAAGTATACTACATAGTTTATAGTATACGTTCTAATTTTATAATAATGAACACAAACTCAAAACCACTGCTTATTTACCTTGGGAAATCTGCGACCCTACACTTAAAAGAAGCTATACAGGAAAAACATTTTATGCATTGTCTTACAAATCTTTTCGTGTGTCTCCATTTATCCATGAAATATATTCAACGTAGTTTAAAACATTTCAAAAACTACTTTCTTATATGACCATACAAGAAAATTGGTCTTTTTACGCACATATACTATAAAAAAAAAAAAAGTAGTTTCACACTCAGCTGGGCATTTGATGTCTAGGCCAGTTCCTTACCACGCTCCTGATTTTCTGTTGATAAGCGAATGACAGGGCTCGAAACTCTCAGTCTCTCTCGAGCGTTCACACAAGCAGGATGTATGTTCCACCTCTCCTGAGGGATACTTTTGAAAGACGTATCCCTCAGGAGAGGTGGAACCTACATCCTACCTATGTGAACTCTCGAGAGAGACTGAGAGTTTCCACAATTCCATTTCACTTGTCGAATTAAAACGAACGACACACCACGGCAAAAAACCCATGAAAATATCGGCCTGACTGGACACAGTTACAGGAGTTACTTTTGAAACGAATTCTCTCTCTCTCTCTCTCTCTCTCTCTCTCTCTCTCTCTCTCTCTCTCTCCTGTCGCTTCCTTTCACTGCCTTTCTGATTTTTTCTTTTTGGACGTTTGTTTCTCTCCTTTTCATGAGATTCTTTTCCTTTGCTGACTTTATCACTACGTCACACATTTCTGGTACGAATTGTCAGGATTCTCCAGGGTTAGTAATCTTATGATATAGGATTCTCCATGGTTAGTAATCACATGATAAAGGATTCTTCGGGGTTAGTAATCTCATGATTTAGGATTCTCCATGGTTAGTAATCTCACGATAAAGGATTCTTCGGGGTTAGTAATCTCAGGATATAGGATTCTCCATGGTTAGTAATCTCACGATAAAGGATTCTTCGGGGTTAGTAATGTCAGGATATAGGATTCTCCAGGGTTAGTAATCTCACGATAAAGGATTCTTTGGGGTTAGTAATCTCAGGATATAGGATTCTCCATGGTTAGTAATCTCATGATAAAGGAATCTTCGGGGTTAGTGACCTCACAATAACGGATTCACAATGGTTAATAATTTCACAATATAGGATTCTCCATGGTTAGTAATCTCACGATATAGGATTCTCCGGGGTTAGTAATCTCCCGATAAAGGATTCTCCAGGGTTAGTAAACTCACGATAAAGGATTCTTCGGGGCTAGTGATCTCACAATAACGAATTCACAATGGTTAATAATCTCACGATATAGGATTCTCCGGGGTTAGTAATCTCACGATATAGGATTCTCTAAGGTTAGTAATCTCATGATATAGTATTCTTCAGGGCTAATCTCACGATAAAGTATTCTCTGGGATTAATAATCTCATGATAAAGGATTCTCCAGGGTTAGTGATCTCACGATAAAGGATTCTCTGGGGTTAGTAATCTCCACGATAAAGGATCCTCTGGGGTTAGTAATCTCATGACAAAGTATTCTCCGGGGTTAGTAATCTCACGATTAAGGTTCTCCATGGTTTGTAATCTTCAGATATAGGATTGTCCAGGGTTAATAATCTCACGTATAGGATTCTCTAGGGTTAATAATCTCCCGAAAAAGGATTCTCCAGAGTTAGTAATCTCACGATAAAGGATTCTCCGGGGTTAGTAATCTCACGATAAAGGATTCTCCGGGGTTAGTAATCTCACGATAAAGGATTCTCCGGGGTTAGTAATCTCACGATAAAGGATCTCCGGGGTTAGTAATCTCGCGAAAAAGGATTCTCCAGAATTAGTAATCTCACAATATAGGATTATCCAGGGTTAGTTATCTTACGATATAGGATTCTTCAGGGTTAGTACCCTCACGATACAAGATTATCCGGGGTTAGAAATCTCACAGTATAAAAGACAGTCTCTTCATATGTTTGTACTTTTACATGGGCGTAACACCGATGGATTATGTTTCAACAAAGTATAAAAAAAAAAATGGACCTTCTATAAAAGCGCGTCGTTTTCTGATGCACTCTAGAGACAAACATCTGCTCATTCACTCACTGGAGAGAGAGAGAGAGAGAGAGAGAGAGAGAGAGAGAGAGAATCTTCCTCTGGTGGATGAAAAGGGTCTCTCTCTTTGACTACAACTCTGACAAAACCAAACTTTGGTAATTAACAACAAGTCTCTATTCGAGGTTCTAATAGGACCAGGTGGAGTGCGTGACGGGTGGTGACGATTATTATGCCAAGACGACATTACACCATCACATTTTTTTTGTCCGGTTTTCATTTCAGAGATAAATACAAAGACATTCTTCCGACAGAATCGATTTGATTTATGATTTGGATTAATTGCGTTTCACTTCCGCTAAAAACAACGAGGTCATTATAAAAAAAACTCATCGAGTATTGATTATTCTTTGAGAAGAATATGTAACATAAAAAATCGACATTTCTCTTTCACTCTCCCTATTTCTCTAGATTTACATATCTCCAGAGAATGAACTTCCTCTCAAAACAACGAAACAATCCACAATTTCGAAAGGAATAGAGACGTGAGGACGAAAAAGCAGAGGAACAAACAGTCTTGTCAGGAGACATTAAACGATTCCCTCCCCATTCAGATCTCACAAGATGACTCAATGATTTCCTTTTTAAGATCTCCTTCCCTGAAAAGAGTTCGCAGTTTCTCAGAAGTCGTGAATCTGTCTGGCTCAAAAAATCACCCGAAATCATCACTTGGCAAGATGGTCACAGTAGTCGAACAAAACAATAAATAACTTTGAAGAGAATTTTAGCTACTGCTTCTTCCTTCCTCTCATTCCATTCGTCTTATCCGGTGAAAACTTGAACTCGCAGAACAGGGAATTAGATAGAATCCGTCACTGACAGAAGAAATGTTGAAGGAAGGAATGCAAAGCAGAAGTGCAAGAAAGGGAGACAGGCAAAGATGTAAACATCTACACACAGCAAAAACAAGGAAAGACACACGACACTAGTATTGATATTGGAATACAAAAGCCTTTAAGATACGTCTCTGCTCTTATTGGAAACTGCCAGAAAGCAACAGCGTAACATAAATTAACAATGTAACAAAGGAACCAGAACACAGAGATAATTATCTGCGTCATCTCTGAAAATGTCTCATCCACTGCAATTTTTTACTGTTATCCATCAAAAGAAGCATCACACTATTTCAGTGACTTTCTCTCTCTCTCTCTCTCTCTCTCTCTCTCTCTCTCTCTCTCTCTCTCTCTCTCAGGGCTAGTGAAAGGAGGAAGGAAATATAAAAAATCTATCACAGTTGCTCATTTGAAAATATTTTTATTTTTATTTTTATCATCGTTAATTTCCTTTTGATTAACATGTCCTGCCGTCCTGAAAAAGAGAATTCGTCTCTAATTACATGGACTATATTTTAGCTTTTTATTTTCTGTTTAAGGGAACTGATGAGGGATAGCTAAATTTGGGGACCTACTACAGTTGCAAGGTTTTAAAGGCGCTTTCATTTTTATTAAGGGACGATACAATTTGATTAAGACCTTCAGTCACTGAGAAAAAGTAGGTCTTGTGTCTAATTTCCTGAAATTTAGTTCCTCTCAATCTCTTTCCCTCTTTTCGTTCTCGTGCTAATCACGTTGCCAATTCGTGGTGGTGTGTTGTTCTCATCTCCTCAGCAAGGGAATGATCAACCCAAAGCTTTCCACAAGGAAAAATAAAAGGTAGAAACGTTAAGTATACCTTACTTTAACCAGACCAGTGAGCTGATTAACAGCTCTCCTAGGGCTGTTCCGAAGGATTAGATATTTCCTACGTGGCTAGGAACCAACTGGTTACCTAGCAGCGGGACCTACAGCTTATTGTGAATTTCTAATCACCAGAAATAAATTCCTCTGATTCCACGATGGCAGAGCGGGTTAGTCGAACTCACGGTTACCGAATCGATAGGCGAGCAAGAAACCATTCGTCCAAAGAGGAACTGGTAAAACGTAGAGAGAAACAGCCATGTTGAAAATACAAAAAGTTTCCAATCCATTTTGTATGTTTCATTTATGTTTAGACTGTGGCTCTGCCACTTTATGAATGACTAATACAATCCTTCAAAATAGTGCTAATCTTTTGTCCCCTACATTAGGGTCGATATCTGCTTGTCATATGAAGAACCTCGACTGATTTTCTGGACTTATGCCAAACTTAATTTTACCATGGAAAGATGTCAAACTTGTTGTAGCTTCTCTCTTAACAGGGTTCCTGTCCAGGAAACCATAGTAGAGTTTTGAATAGCAAAATTCCATGGCCTGAACCATAATCACCGGTGCTAGCCAAGCATTTTGATCAATCACTCGGTTGCTTGTCAAGCATTTATTATTCTTGCTAAATTGTACATAAGTGACAATGTACTTGAATGCCAAGGAGAGCATTGTCAATTGAAGTATGGGATGAGTCTGGGTAATCCTCTCTTCTCTGTATCATGCAACTTGTTCATGGAATATTTTGAAACAGCTTCTTCCCATTATTGTAACTATGGCTTGATATGTTGATGACTCTTTTATATGAACAGAGTATACGTTATATGATTTATTTTTATCAATCTGAACCAATTACTCCCTCTACAAAGTGTAAGTATGAAATGGAAAGAACAACACACAAGCATTCTTAAGGTCTGTCCACACTGGGAAACATTGTTTAAAGAAACAAAGTTTGCAAACATGTTTAGTGGAAACTCCTGGCTTGTGCAAACAGTTTGCAAACTTTGTTTCCAAACAATGTTTCCTAGTGTGGTCAGGTTTATATCATGGTCCACAATGGAAATCCTCCCAGTTTTCCACATTTGTCAAACTAGTTCACGAACTATAACTTAATATTTAAACTATCATAGAATCATAAAATCATTTATTATATTATTCACGTTTTTCCTCATTTTAATCACATAACCAGCGAAAACCACAGAGTAGATAGGAAAAATCCTAAATTGGTTTACAAATGAAATGATTGCTATAAACGTAGAATTGTTAAAGCTGCCTAAATTCAAACTCGGGAGTGGTCCATTTTTCAATTCAAAATAATTCAAAAGGGCAATTATCGATAAAGCACTCGGATGTGGTATTACCTACTGGCTCATATCCATTTGTTTTTGTTTCTCCAAGGACATCTCTTTTATTATGGAATGCATGGTAAAACTCCCTTATTGACAGCTTTTATATATTTATATTATATATACGTGTTGTAAATATGCATATATGTAGTAGTAATAGGCTTAAACAAAATCCCATAATGCACGTGTTTTTCTCTTTATATAAAGATAATTTCTACCTTCATTAAATTATTTTACCCTGTTTATGATTCATACATAACTTATGAAAATAAAAAAGGTAGCAGTTCACGTTATGACCTTTACGTTGTTTATTCAGGTTACTCGGAAATAACTGATAGTTAACTTGACGGATTATTTCTTAAATATCCGGTTTCGATAGTGACGACGCCTTTCCCCTTGAAATTAAACCACTCCATTAGTTGCTAATATTTTTATGTTATATTATTTTTCTTTCTGTCTTTGTGAACTTTACTCATAATGGACTGTAGTTGGGTTTTAGTTTCTACTGAAGAGGGATCATGACGCTCCGAAACTGTATGTGGATTTCTTAAATAAATTTGTTCTGCAATTTGTAGTTTTTTTTCAAATGCCACTCCATACTGGAGTGGATTATGGCGTTGGGTATCGTAATCTTACCAATTAGATAATCAGTAAGGACCTAAATATAAACCAGGGTCTCTCCTACTCCGCTCCCCCTTTCAATCGACAACCGACCCCCCCCCCCCCCCCCCCCCCCCCCCCCCCCTCCCCCCCCCCTCCCGCCCAGACGGCTCATCAATATTCCACCTCTTCTGAAGTCTTTCTTCATTTATTCCTTGTAGTTTGTGAAAATCGTAAAAAGTCTCCGGTACTTCCAATCCTTTGGTCTCAACGAAAGGAAAACGCTCAAAGTCCAGAGCAGAAGACTGAAAGGAAAATTTCGTCTTAGAATCTGGAAGAACAGAAATATTTCTTTTTCGTGTCTCTCACCCGAGAGGGATTACGTGAAGGCTTTGAGCGCAACGAATCAAGGTGATATCTGCCTTCGTCTCAACGCAGCTACAGCGATGCATGGAATGGATTATTGTAAGGGAAACAGATGGAAAGGAAAAGGGATAATAAATAACCTAGAAAAAGGAGTTACGGTCACAAGCGTCACAAAAACATCTTGAGTAGGGAAGTGAGAATGAATGGCCCCAGGATTTTTAATTATGATGGGTGTACATTTCAACAAAGCTTTAATTACTCATGTCTGTTACTTTTTCATTTTCTCTTTTCATACCTAAATACATACGTACACAAAGTATTGTTTCCATTCGGCTTCTTTGATCTAATCAGTCAATTATATGTTTTAGTTTGTAGTGTACTGTTGGGGTTTATAATAATATATATATATATATATATATATATATATATATATATATATATATATATATATATATATATATAAACGTTACTGCCGTGACAAAGGGGCGTATCTCAAAAAGGTTGAAAATTGAGATAATATCACCATTATGTTTCTCGCGGCGAGTTTTATAGTGTGACAAAGTGGCGTATCTGTACGCTAACGGTTGCTGTATTAGAGCATCTTTAGGTGAGGACTTAAATAAAAAAAAGAATAACCATTCACGAAACGTATAGGCATAACTAAAGTTACGTCTCTTTGTAGCGTTTCAAAAAGAGCAATATCAACTTGGCGAACAGGCGTATCTTGTGATACGCCTATTTGTAATATCATTTCAATCACCATACAACAAATTTCATTGATTTACGCTTGAGTGTAAACAAAACGTGCCCTACAAAAATGTTTTAACGAACATATATGACATCATAGAATCGTTCATATCGTTGAAAGTTGCGACACTGCATAACATAGACTTTAAATTACGTCTCTCTCTCCTCGCTCTCTCTTCTTCTCTCTCTCTCGTCTCTCTCTCTCTCTCTCGCTTATTAAAACTTGTCATTTCACAAAAAAAACACCAAGGCCAATTTAATAGGGTAGATTTCTTTAAATACCAGTTACTACATTCATGAACATGAATAACAATATTATATATATATTATATATATATATATATATATAGTATACTATATACATATTATATAATATATATATCTATATAGTATATATATATATATAGATATATATATATATATATATATATATATATATATATATATATATATATATATATATATATATATATAGATATAATATATATATATATATATATATATATATATATATATATATATCTATATATAATATCTATATATATATATATATTATATATATATATATATATATATATATATATATATATATATATAATATATTGTATAACTTGACTATTAGATCAAAGAAAGACTGCTGGATACAACACTCAATTTTTTTTTTTTTTTTTTTTTTTTTTTCTTTTTTTCAGTTTGGTATCAACGAGGGTTTACCGGATGTGAGACCAGACCGCTAGAGAGAGAGAGAGAGAGAGAAAGAGAGAGAGAGAGAGAGAGAGAGAGACCTTACCTTACCTTACAGACCTTACATCTTGTTCGGGTTGCCCCAGGTCCCTCAGTGTGAGGCACCTCTAATGTCTACCAGAGAGTTGCTAGTACATCTTCCAGTATATTTTGCATCTTCCAATCTTGGATGGTCTGGATGCAGCTGAGATATTTGTCGAGCTTATCTTAAACACATACTACACTCACTCCTGATATATTCCTCAGATGAGCTGGGCAACGCATTGAATAGACGCTGCATTATCGATGCTGGTGCGTAGTGGATTAAGGTCCTGTGTGCTTTCCTTATTTTCCTGGTATAGTTTTGGGTTCACTATTAATCTACCTCTGCTTGCTCTTTCTGATATTTTTAGCTCCATGATGTTTTCGGCTATTCCTTCTATCATTTCCATGCCTGAATTATCATGTAGCATTCTCTTCTCCTTTAGACTATATAATTTCAATGATGTAGTCTTTCCCAGTAGTCAAGGTGCTTAATTAACTTCTTCTATTCTAGCTGTAAAGGACCTTTGTACATTCTCTATTTGTGCAATATCCTTTTGATAGTGTGGGTACCATATCATATTGCAATATTCAAGTGGACTACGAACATATGTTTTATACAGCATAATCAGTGTTCAGCTTTTCTTGTTTGAAGTGCCGTAACAAACATTCACCCATTTTTGCTTTACATTTTGCCAATAGAATTGCTATTTGATCATTGCATAACATGTTCCTATTCATCATCACACCAAGGTCTTTAACTGCTTCCTTATTTGTGATTGTCTCATTATTAGGTCCCCTATATGCATATAGCGTTCCTTCTCTGTCTCCATAATTTATTGATTCAAATTTATCAGAGTTGAATACCATCCTATTTACCTCTGCCCAATATATACTTTGTTTAAGGTCTTTTTGTTGCGTGTTCCTATCTTCATCACAAGTAATTTCTCTACTTATTCTTGTGTCATCCGGATAACTACTCACTACCGAGTCCTTAACATTACTGTCTATGTCTGCAATCATAATAAAAAACAACATATTGCAGCTAACACCGTACCTTGTGGCACACCGGATATTACCTTAGCTTCATCCGATTTCTCATCATTTGCAATAACTATCTGTTTTCTGTTGAGTAAAAGTTCTTTTAACCATCTTCCTACTTTATCCATGATATTGTGTTTTCTAATTTTCTTCGCTAATATATTATGGTCTACCTTGTCAAAAGCTTTTGCAAAGTCTAGATAAACCACATCTGTTTAATTTCCGCTTTGTTCATATTTTTGTATATGTTCTCACGGTGGACTAACAGTTGGGTTTGTGTACTTTTTCCGGTACGAAACCATGTTGTCTTATATTAAACAAATTATTTTTTTATTAAATGTTTCATAATATTTTTCTTCATTACCCTTTCATACACTTTCATAATATGTGATGTTAGACTCACAGGCCTATAAATACTTGCTTCTAGTCTTGATCCACTTTTGAAAAGTAATGGTAATATATGCTAATTTGTGCTCATCATAAATCTTGCCTGTATCTACACTTTGTCTTAATAATATTGCAAAGTGGCTTTGCGATAGAATGAAACTACTTCCTTTAACAAAATAGCAGGAACAAGATCAGGACCTGCAGCAGCTCCATTTTTAATTTCATTAATAGCCTGCACAATGTCAGCTTCATTAATATCTATGTCAGTCTAAATATTCACTATTTTCGTCCCTTATTTCTGTATCATTATCTTCATTATCAATTCTAGGGGTTGTTGTTCTCTCTTTATATCGTTCTGCCAGTATGTTGCATATTTCCTTTTTTTCATTCGTTAATCTCCCTTCAATTCTTAGAGGGCCTATTTCTATTCTTCTTTTCTTTTATTCATCTTTTTTGCGTATGAGTATAATAGTTTGGGGTTTTGTGCTTGATATTTACTTGAGTTTTTTCTTCTAAGTCCGTTTTTTTCATTTTCTTTTGATTGTAATAAATCTTTTGTTCTGCATTTTCTTATCTTACTTTTAGTTTCTATAACTTTCCGGCATGCATTTTTTTTCTTTTGCAAGACCTTTTTTTTTTTTCCACTTTCTGATTTTCTGGGACAAGATCCTTCTGTCTCTTTGTATGCATGACTGATGTTTACTTTTCTTCTTCGGATATATATATGACTACTATTTTCTCTAATATTTTATATAGTATCTCCGTATTTACCCTTATGTCATCACTTACGAAAATGTTATCCCAATCTTTGTTTAATTCTTCATTTATTCTGACCATTTTATATTTTTACTGTAGAAGTTGTATTTTCCATATCCTTCCCACTTTTTCATCTTTTTCTTGCTTATCTCTGTTTTCACTGCTTTGGAATGGACTGCTTGTTAATTCTATGACATTATGGTCTGAAATACTCGCATTATAAACTATTATTTCTTTAACATAATTCATCTCATTCACAAATACTAGGTCTAAAGTATTTTTTCCTTTCTTGTTGGCAGGTGATTTATTTATTGAATGTTGTATTCTAGTAGCATATCAATAGCTTTCGAATTGCCTCTTATCTTCTGCACTACTATTACTCTCTTTTTTATATGCATAAATACAACCACAATCTCCTATCGTTCTTTCCAGTCTACAAAAGGAAAGTTGAAGTCTCCAGATAGGAGAATAGTCCAGTCCTTGTGATTTCTACTATATCATCCAATTTTTCTATTATTATGTCAAACTCTTTAGTATTAGGGGTCTATATATTACTATGTTCATTAATTTTTCAGATTCAAATTCTACCGCTATTAGTTCACATTCTGAGTTACTATATTTCTCATATATTTTTCCTTGTTTTTGTCTTTCCCATATATTGCGGTTCCCCCTTGATTCCTATTTTTTCTATCAGATCTATAAGTTTGGAATCCCTTTTATTTGATCATCATTCCCAGTCTCTTGGGAATACCAGGTTTCACTTATATTCATTATATCTATTTCTTTTTAATTTGGGTTAGTTCTTTAAAGTACTCTATTTTTCTTTTTGAGTTACTCGTAACTAAACCCTGCGCACTCATCACTATGATGGTTTGCGTGTTTTCTCCTTCATTTAATATGGATAATAATAAGGATTTTCCCATGTCTCTTTCCTGTTCTGGTATGTTGTTCTTTTTTCATTTCCAGAAATTCTGACATTAAATAATCCAACTTTTCCATAATATTTGATCTTCCTTCATCATAATTATTCATTTTGTGTGTCTGAATCTGCAATTTTCTCCGTATCTGCAATATCCTCTTGCATCATAAATACAGTTCTTATCTCTTGAGTTGTATCTTGGAGCTGACGGTTGGAAATATTTTGGTGACACACCATATCGCGTTGATGGCTTGGTTTTTTCGCTCACATGATATTCTTTGTTCCTCTCTTTATTTGTTTCTTTCTTATTTTGGATTTTATTATTTGAATGATTATTTATTTGATTTTGATTCATGGCTACAGGGCATATATTACATTTTTTTTCGAACTTACATCCTTTTCCTTCTTTTGTTAGGTTTTTGCATATTTTTGGATGTAGATCTCTGCAATCATCCTCATAGCCGTCTAGGTATGCACATTTACCATATATTTCATAGTTGTGACATACCTTAGGATGTTTGTAGTAACATCTTTCTCCGAATCTGCAATTGCTTCTTTTCTCAAAAGGTTGCAGACTTTGTCTTTCTTGTCTATTTTTTCCTCTTTCCAATCATTGTTCAAATCTGGGTAGAGCGTCTTCGGGATTTTCTTTTGTGTTGTCATGTAATTTATTTCTTCGTATGTATGCTGCTTGATTGCCTCATATGTAGTATCAATGAGTATCTCTGCATCCATACTTTTATCTTGTTCTTTGTTTTCCTTATTTTTTTCTGTCATTTCAGTTTTGTTTACTCTTCTTCTCCGTTTTCCTCTTCTTCTTCTTTCTCTTCTCTTCTTCTTATCCTCAACTATTTGTACATTCAGTCTTGATTTAATAACATTGTCTATCCATGATAGATATGTTGAGCAAAATATTCTGGTATCTTTACTCATATCTTGCATTACCTCAGCACATTGTGGATGCGTCGGAATGTTGCATGCAGCACATTTTCTGATCAGGTTTTGTGGATTAACTATGCTATACCACACCTTACACAGTTTGCATGCTTTTGGCATTCTTTTTCCTATTGCATCAATTAGGATATTTACAATGTTCACCTTATTCATTTTCTTTGTCGGAATATGTGATTTATGTATATTTTCTTTTTTATGAGTCTCTTTGACCACTTGGATTATTTATTGGAACTTCTTCAATTATTTTCAAGATGTTTTCTGCTGATTTGTTCCAGTTTGAAGGATCATATGATTCTAATATATCTATGAATGCTTTTGTATCTTTTTGGTTAGGGCTGTAGTTGATCTCATAGATGAGAAAATGCCAGCTCCCTTCCTGCTGCCATCGGAGAGAGAGAGAGAAGAGAGAGAGATGAGAGAGAGAGAGAGAGAGAGAGAGAGAGAGAGAGAGAGAAAGTTTGCTCTACTATTTACATTTATAAACTTTTCACACCTACGACATTTCTCCCGATAATTAAAGGAGAAACAAATGGTGTATATATATATATATATATATATATATATATATATTATATATATATATATATATATATATATATATATATATATATATATAGTATCTATATGATATATATATATATATATATATATATATATATATATATATATATATTTATTTATATATATAAATATATATATATATATTTATATATATATATAGATATATATATATATATATATATATATGATATATATATATATATATATATATATATATATAATTAAATCATTTCGTATTCCAATGTAATGTGAAAAATAACGTTTCATTTTCCATTCCCACACGTATCCGGAAAATTCTAGCTCGCTCAAGGTTTTCTGTTACCTGTAATTTATTTGCCACAGCCAAAACTGTCATTTTTCAATCTTTGTTACATGTAGTATTTAGGACTGTTTTCATAAACCGTCACTAAGAATAGCTCATCACCGTTACTTACTCATTATGTTACTAGTTATTAATTACCTTTTCTGTGTTACTTCGATTAACATTGTTATTTGTTACTAATTATTTTTTTCCTGCATTACATCGATTAACAAAAAAAGAATGTTTAAAAATTGTTAAAACAAAAAGAAAATCTACACATAGGACTGAATTCTTCGTCTTTTTTTCCCTCAAAAAAAAAAAAAACAAAAAAAAAAAAAGACATTATGCATAAAAACTATTATTCCCATAAGGTCCTCGATACTTGCAATGAAACTCTGCAATGTCTTACTATGGCCCTCTTCGGAATGCAGCTGAGCCAAGTTACCGCAACCAATAAATAACGACGGCATTTAGACTCTTCTCGAGAGAACTTGTCTTCATTACAGAGTTTCCTGATCAATGGGAAACCAATCTGCGTGAAATTGAACCATCAAGAGAGAGAGAGAGAGAGAGAGAGAGAGAGAGAGAGAGAGAGAGAGAATTTCTCGTTTCATGACTGTTGTGCGGAGAATGACATTGAAGAAACTCGCTTGATAATTCAGCTTGAAAAGGTAAACGAAAATTAACGTTCCATTCTTGCTACTAATCAGGTGCTTCGGTTGAAAATCAAGTTAACAAGATATTTTCCATAAAAACGCCCAAATATGGAAAGTACTATATTTCAGAGACTCGTTGTCTCTCTCCAGGTGGGAGGAAATGACGAGAAAAGTTACAGAAAAGGTAGCACGTTTTTTCTAAGTCACACCCCCCACCCATCCCCACTGGTAATTCTTCTTTAATCTTCGTAAGTGTTGGTTGAAAGAAGATTTTATCAATGATATCTGAATCCCAGGCGCCCTTTGAGATGTTCATTACCTGTCTTTGTTTAATCAAGGCTTCCTCTATCATTTAGACTTTTGTACCGATATCTGCTGTTATAAATATACGTTTATTACTATTGGTTATGGTTATGGTTATTTCGTATCGTTAAAAATAGCTTTGCTCTGTTGCCCATACCTAACTGACCGTTAATGTTGTATTAATGTCTGGGGAAGTGATTTTCCTGTAAAACCTATGTAAGATTGGTCACAGTCCAGGCGTGGGGTTTCATAAACTCCTGGTGTGTCCTTGGGGATGTCTTTTCTTGGACGTTAATCAGGGATTTGGCTAATCAGGGATTTGGGTAGGTAAAGGCAAAAGGGTTAGATTTTCCGAGAGTCTGGGTCACCCATCTTAATCCTGTCCAGGTGTGGGATTTTTATTTTATTGTTGGGTGTCTCTCTGGTCTTGCTTTGAGGGGCTCGGTAAAAAATTACGTTTGCTTTATGAATAGCTTTCTCAATTATATGGTCAGGATACTCTGAAGACGAAAGCTGCTTACGAATTAGTTCAAATTCCTCACTTCATGTTTTATCTCCTTTGCACGAAATTTCTGTGTTAGTAAGCCCAATATGTAAATAAAATAAATCCGGTCTTAAAGAGAATTTTTATCTAAAAGCAAATATACGAAAATAAATATGTTAGCTTGCCAATAAACTTCTATGAAAATTAAACATCCCTGTACTTGAAAGTGAAGACGGCCAACCATTGCAAGAGAACTTTCTTGGCAAATTTACATTGCCAATAAAGAAAATTTAATGGTTTTTGACCAAACAATAATGCCTAATGACATCAGTCTCTATACCCAGCTCAAATACTGAATTTTCATACAATGCTTTAAAATACCAGCTTACATTTTTTCAAATAAATATAGTATAATGATCCTTCAACGTTCCTATAAACAGGCTATCTTTCGAATTGAAGTCACATTAACAGAACATAATTATCTTCCATTGCTGATTCTCCGGAACCTGAATTCTACCTTGACATTTGAATAATAATACTAAAGAGAGAGAGAGAGAGAGGAGAGAGAGAGAGAGAGAGAGAGAGAGAGAGAGAGAGAGAGCTAAATATGCTCTGTTATATTGTAATGAACAAGAGGAATGCTACTTGAATAAAGGTCTCTCTCTCTCTCTCTCTCTCTCTCTCTCTCTCTCTCTCTCTTACTCTTAAATAATACTGATCCCAAAGCCAGTCTCCCTCTCAATACGTAGAAACCTTATCATCAAAGCATTCAATACGGCATATTTTTATTCTCTTTCATGTCATCAAAGTATTCTTAGAAAAATCCCATTATCGCCAATTTTCGGAACATCACGAAGCGATTGATATAAATTTTTCCACGTAATAATTTTTCCATCTATTCATAAACTCCTTTAGAGTTTCATTTAAAATTCTGATTTTAATGAGAGAATTAAAATGGACTCAGTTTTTACCTCATTATGTACAGTTTTACTTCATTACAGATGATGCTGAGGCTGATCTGTACTTTTTGTTTATCCCCAGTTTGGTCTTATCTTTTATGCCCTTACATGTTAAACTTTCCATCTCTGACTAAAGTGCGATACAGCTTATCACATAAACGCACTCATCCCCTGTGTTCGGTAGGATTTGGTTTTTAATTTACCTGCACAAATCTTCCTTCGGAATATAAAAAAAAACAACGCTAAATTTAGATGTGCCTCTTAATAATAAAGATGTCAGTATACGGGGATTTGGGATATCTGTGCTGCAAGTTGGCCTTTTAAATTATTAAATATCTTTGAACAGATTCAAAGTAATCCTGGCACAAAGTCCAAAGGAAGGAGGTAAAAGTAAGTTCATCAGCGGAGGAGGCAGTACTAAGAATACTTATATACTTTCACTTCCTTGAAACGGAGTCGCCAAACTAACGCGATAAACCCTTACCATCTCATTTCTCACCAACTGCACAGGTCAGTGCATCGAAATATTCTTTATTCAAAGTCAATAAACCAACTGAAAAATGGCACATGGAGACTCAACAAAAGACTTCTGATTGTAAAGCGATATTATTATTTGAAATTTTTCGAGAAGAGTGAAAAGAGGAATTGTTACGCGGATTAAATTCCAAAATACTCTGTGGTTTTCGTAGACCACAGTGCAGAATATTAATAATAATAATAATAATAATAATAATAATAATAATAATAATAATAATAATAATAATAATAATAATAATAATAATCATTTTTCCATTTTACTTTGGGCGCTGTAACATACGAGATGCTTGGAAACTCTCGTCCCCAATTTTTAATTTCGATGTTGTGATGTTTGGTCAGTAGCTAGATGTTATGAATGAGAATATTTTCCTTTTTATGGACAAAATATTTTATAATGTATTGGTAAAATGGGTTATTGTTATATATTAAAAACCACTGTTTTGTGCAAACTAAATGTAAATATAGTAGTACAACATGTGTAACGTTTTGTCAA
>NC_087203.1:97220740-97310740 GCF_015104395.2 Macrobrachium nipponense
GCAGCTTACATCATGTTATAAATAATGAAATTGAAATGTCCTCGTAAAGCAACAAGTAAACATAATAGGCCCAAGATAAATCAGGGAGCAGAGAAAACCCTAAAACTCTAAATCAAAAATATTTACGTCGTTTTTCTGTTGAGTGGAGGGTGTAGATTTTATAAAACAGGAATTATAATGCTAAATCTAAAATATCTCTCTCTCTCTCTCTCTCTCTCTCTCTCTCTCTCTCTCTCTCTCTCTCTATATATATATATATATATATATATATATATATATATATATATATATATATATATATATATATATAAAGTAAAAGAAGAATTGGATAATGAAAAGCTAAAAAGATTGTGAATACAGTATCAATTAGCGTAAAAATAGGTTCTGGTATAACTATTCAGATTGCAGCGTTACAAGATGAACGGGAAATTAGAATTAACCTAATGAAGTCATTAAAAAGATAAGAAGAAATGTCCATAGAAACTGAGGAGGAAAGGTTTTCGTGTTAGTTGTTTTCGAGATGATAAGGTTAATCGAAAATTCTTTTTTAAACTTAAAAATCCTGGAGAATCACTTAAGAAATACAAAAGCTTAAGCTTTTTTTTTTTTTATCTGAGTCTTCTATCTATGATATTGTATTAGTGACTTTTAATTCCAGTTCTAAACTTCCATCCCCTTTTGTGTATTTTTACAAAGCGATAGTTAGAATTAATCTCAGATTTGTTTTAGACTTCTCTTGATCTAGAATTATAATGTTCTCAGTACGCTTCCTTTATTTTTTTTTTTTTTTTTTTTTTTGCGTGAATATGATATTAATATACTGTGTGTTGCCTGAATGAATGTAAAAAATTCCTTGTTCCCATATAAAGTGAAAATGCTTCACAAAAATATATTATTAATCTGATAATCCTTAGCATTCAGTTCTTCCTAAACTATATTCTGTTACTTATTTATAAACTTCTGAATCTTGAAGTGGGCGGATACGTTTTAAGATTACTTCAAGGTTTCCTTACAGGTAGGCAGCAGCGAGTTGCTGTTGATGGAATCTTTAGTGAACCAAGACCTATTGTGTCCGGAGTTCTGCAGGATAGTGTTCTTAGCCCACTATTACTTTTGGTGAATACGAGCGATATGGTTGTTGGCCTGGAACACAAGATTGTTCAGTATGTCAATGAGGCAACACTTGTGGGTGTATTGAAGTCTCGACTTAGAAATGAAGCTGCCCTTAGTCTCCCAGAAATGAAGCTGCTCTTAGTCTCCCAGAAATGAAGCTGCTCTTAGTCTCCCAGAAATGAAGCTGCTCTTAGTCTCAATCGGGACATGGACCGGATCAGTGAATGGTGTAGTCGGTGGAGTATGAGGCTGAATCCAGTAAAACAAAATCACTCGTGATTAGCAGATCTTGTAAAGATTTTCCACCGCATCCTCCCCTTCAGGTGGATGGGACTTTGCATCTTACTTTTGAGGACCATCTAATGTATGTTTCAGCGAATTGCCGCCCACGAAAATTAAGTATTGTTCGTAAGCCCTCATATATTTATAAGTGATAAAATCAACGTAACCTGTTTTAGGTCTTTTGTTGTTCCTTTACTAGAATGGTGATCTCCGGTGTGAATGTCTGCTTCTGCCAGAGATTTAAGATTTATCTCTTTTTAGATAGAGCGGTTCGTGGTGGTAGGTTTCTGGTTCCTAATAATAGAAGCTATGACTTGAACCATCGACGGTTGGTCTCTTGCTTGTCACTTTTTCATAAGAGATCTTTCACATTCACACTTTAGTCCCTGGTCCCCTTTACCAGCCGAGAGCAACCAGATTCGCTGAATGGCAGCACCAATATGCAGTAAATGGGCCTCGCTGTCGAACTTGTCATTCTCAGAGGCCCTTTATTCCTCACATCCCCAGATAAATGCCTTTTTAACACTAAGGCTGAACGGAATGATTCTCTCACAATTACGGGCTGAATTTTCCGATATGATTAGTTCTCCGGAAATGTTCGAGTCGTCCATTCACTATGTGTTCTGTATTAAGCCACCAGCTCCAAATTGGAATTACTATTAAACTTTCCTTCGCAAATTAGTTGAAGTACAGTAGCAACTATTTAGTGGTCCTTATGATTCTAAAACCTCTATTAAGTTGGTAGCAGCATCTGTTTCTTTATAATATATATTTTCCATCTGTTTGTAATGCTTGAACTTTTCCTGAATATTGCTTTAGTTTCTTCTCTAGGAGCAAAATGATGTATAACTTCAACTGTAAAAATAATTTCATGTTAAAATTCCCAAGATGAAATCAACATCCTTTTATGAGAATAGGGTACCGTAAAGGCTGGTCTAATGGCATACGTATAAAGAATAAGGAATGAGGAAAAAGCTTTTTCTTTTTTTTTTTCTTTTTTTGTGACGATTACAGGTTTTCAGTGAAAACTATTTGCATTGCAAGAATTTTAAAAATATGTCCTAAAAACCATGCTTTTATCTCAGACATGAAATCAGTTGATGTCCGGTCTTGTACGCCATTTCAGTAATTAAAAGAGAGAAGAAAGAAAAGCACACTTTTAAGCTTTACTGAAGAGGTAATGCGTGAAGTAGTAAAGAAGTTGAAGTAAAAGACACTGGGTGAAATGAAAATGTACATAGCATATACGTACTACATTTCGAAACGAGGAAAAGACAGTGCTAAAAATGGGGCTCCCTCTAGTTGCTGTTTTTTCTTGACAGTCTTCTGTGTATTTACGACGTCCAAAGAAGTTTTTTCTGGCTCAATGAAGGCCTGAAAAACCAAACTCATATATGCAGAGCCTGTACTTTTATAGTTTTAAGTATAGTTTATTGTTGTTACCGGATGCAGTAGTACGCGTGATGCATTGGTATACTAATAGCGCCTGAGGAAAATATTTTATTCATATAACATTGGGGGGCGAATATGAAATGCTGTAGTATTGTTAAAAATTTTCCATCATATATAGATGTGTGTGTGTCTGGCAGTCTGTTTGCAGTAATGGTCATATGGTGTTAACTCAGCCAACCAGCAAAATCATTGGGGTTTGAATTGGTGCATATTCAGAAACACTGTATCTTGAAATAAGCAGGGAATTGTGTCATGAATGACAGTTGAATGGCAGACAGATATTGATAAGACGAAGAACAGAAAATGAATGAATAAAAAATAATCTTGAAGAAGCGTTCATGGTCCCCGCGGTCAAGTTGGGAAACGTTAAAATAGCGGATAGGTAGAATTTGTCAATAGTTTTCCAGAAATCTTCTTTATCTGGTCCATAATGGTGTTATTTAAGAATAAGATCAAGATACTTTAGTTTTTTATGGTCAGATGTGATTCATTATCTTTCTCTAAAAGTAGGATATGTTTGCATGGGCCAATTGCAGTGGTCTGTGGCTAGATGGCGGCCCCTCTGACCAGTGCCTGGTCTTGTTTCTCTCAATACGGTGTGCTGCATGGAGTATACCTTTCGATTTATGAGGTAAATAAACATTATAGGTATTCTTTAAACCTAGAATAAACAATTGTTGCTGTGTCAGAAATGTCTTTGCTTCTGTGACTTGAATACCGCATTATTTTTTTTTTTTTTTTCTATAAAATAGCTTTATTTCTATTTGTAGTCCTCAGATAAACCTTTTTTTATTTCTATTTATTTATTTATTTATTTATTTATTTATTACACCGTAATTGACTGTACAGTATCGTTCGCATTTGTGTCAGTGGTTAGAAAATAACGCCAAATTTTATGCAATGATCAGTTTAAATTACAAAGTAAATTTATTAATGTTAGATAATCATGCCGATGCAAGGCGTCTTGTTTTCATATTCGCACACATTCATAGATAACGCTCCAATATATTCAAATGAATCGTAAGTATAGGGCTCCAATTACACTGATGACTGAGTTATTCAACACTAGCGCCTGACCTTTGTCTGGCGTAATGGAGGCCAAGAAAGACCAAGAAGATCAGTAATCCGTGGTCTTTCGTCAAATGCTGTGGTTCAGGGTAATTGAAATCTCGAGGCACCCACCAACATAATAAATGGTGTTAAAGAATCTAGTAACGCGAGACGTAACTAATCTAATTCACGTAGTGGTGTAGAAGTATAAAAGAAGCATAACTGCCAGATATAAAAGGGCTGAAAGCGGAACGAGGGCGTAAGAAAAACAAAGGAAGGGAGTCGGAGAGGCAAGGGAAGAAAGGAAAAATAGTGTTAAGAAAATTCTCTTATTTTGGACTTCTACTCTCGTGAAGTTGAATTCCTTTCTCATCTTTTTCTAAAACGTTCATTCAGAAACACAGGAACCTTTTCCTTTTCGTGTTATACTCCAGAAGGGGTTTGTTTGCACAGTAATTCAAGAAAGGATGTGTAGACTGCTGAGAGTTTCACCCAAACTTAGAACAAAGCAAGCCTAGCTAAAGGAGATTTAAGTTTACTCTGAGAATAACCACGCCTCTTCCAAGGGCGATGATTAATAATTATTGAAAATATTTGGGGTCTTTTAATTTATTCTCTGTAGAACAAACACGTCAGAAATAAGGAAATTTATGCGAGTTCTTCCTTGTGTAGTGGAAACGCAAGTTAAATTCCGTCCATGACCCGTTGCCTATGATGGAGTTACACTGGAGTGTGAAAGAGTTTTGCATAAGAATTTTTAGAATAAACCCATAAAAAACCTTTAAAATATGGAGAGTCGTATGGAGAGTGGTAACCATATGCTGCACAAAACGAATGGAAGACGTTGTAGGTTGAGGAGGTCATCGACTAGGACACGAACACCCTCGAGTCACAAAACTGTCAGGGGGCGCGGGTCCCCTCTACTGTTTGCCCTGCATTACTCCAGCAGCAGCAGCAGCTTACACAAGAGGGGGCAAGAATTCTGGATTGCTCTCAAGCGCCTGTAAGACAAAGGCACTTGAAGAAAGTGAAAGAAAGTATATGTAAAGTAAAGCATGGTGGAATACGCAAACGATAATGAGTAACTCCAGCTAACGATATACTCATGAAGCAATAAAGTACCAGAAAAGGGTGGTAAGGAGACTGGAACTAAACCCGTCCTGGAAGAATGTTCAGGTAAAGAGAACTATATTTTACGTCACATTCCAAGAGTAAAATGCTAATGAGACACAGCATTCCGTGTTAAAGAATAAAGCTGGTTATGTGATGAGAAAAAAAAAAAAACATCATTCAGGAAGTCCTGCCAGTTGCAAGAAATAATTTCATAAGAACTCTGAGTAAGGGAAAATAACGATCGTGTACGTTAAGCATCTAGAATTTAAGCCAGGATTTTTTTTTTTTTTTTCGGGTTATATGGATGGATACCTACATTATTTTGTTATTCGTTATAAGTGTTTAGGATACATTTCGCAGCTAACAGGTATTATCTTCATTTTTGACATTTTTTCAAGAATTACCATCGTTAGGTGAGTCGTGTTATCAACATCACATACCAAGAATAATTAAGAATCATTTAACCTTGCTTGTACAAGGCTCATATTTAAGGGATGGTATATAAATTTTAATTAAAAAAAAAAAAAAAAAAGATTGGGAGCGAATGAACCATTCTCTCCTGATGCTGTGTTTTTTTAAAATCTATGCCACCCAGAAAATATGATTCTTTTAGGTATAATGTTATTTCGTGTTTCTTTACCGAAATAAATGAATTTCAGGGATGCTTTTCATAGTAGTACCTGTGTTTTTGACTCTAAAGCTTTAATTTACGTTGCTAAGTATGGTTCGTAGCCATACTTTGGGAACCAATCTGATTCTAATGGATAAAATGTAGCCCCACTTCGGTGCTGAAATGACAAAACTTATGATGCTAATCATTAAACTTCCGATGCCACTTTTAATGATTCCCACAGTTGTTGGCCCTCTCTCTCTCTCTCTCTCTCTCTCTCTCTCAGTTCCTTATTTTCATAAGGTATTTTCTTTTCTTTTGCCTTGCATTTGAATACAGATTTTCACCAGAATTCAAAAATGGTTTGCGATCGTAATTTCTTACCTTTTTTACGTCGGTCCTGCTTAAGAAGCAGTTTCAAGTTGATTTTAAAAAAGCCCGTAAATTTTGCTAAAACTTATTAACATTATGCATGTGTATGATGTATACTAAGTGAACTCATGCCATTTCTTGTACAGATTCACCTGCCTGCTATATATGATTATCCAGCTATCAACTTAACCGTCAAGGGGTGTTAGTGCGTGCGATTGTGTATGTTTGTGCTCGTGCTCTCTTAACATTTCCATAACTAATCGATCGTAAGAAACGGATGAGGAACTTGTCTTATTTACTTATCAGGATTTCATTTTTCTTGCCTTTCCGCTCCTTAGGAAAGAGCGTCTTTGAAGGACGGTTATTAGTTAAATTTTCATCTTTTTTCTCCTAAATTGTCGTTTTCCTATTCTCTGTGAATATTGCAGAGTAAAAGTTTTTTTTTTATTTCTTCACTTTTTTTTAAGGAAACGAAAATCCGTGTCTCGTTCATGGGTGAAAAATCGATTAAATGACTCGTATGTTGCCCGGGAAGCCTTGCCTTCAATTTGTTCGCAAATCAACTTCTATAACTATATTGCTTGCTGTAATGAAAACGTCCTCTGTTCTTTCAATTATCGTTGCCATGTGTAAAATGTATATTTTTTTGTTTTAGCAATCTTCCCACACCGCAAACGATGTCTGAACGAACAGTACCACTCCTAACAATATAAGCTTCATGTTGGAAACCTGCAATGAGTGAAATATATGTAATTACTCATGTTTTAAAAATTATTCATTACAAACAGAAAAAAAAATGTTTTCATACAAATATTATATATACATACTTTATTATTCAAGTTTCATAGATACATAAATTTCCCTCTCTTCCTTTCTACCTTTTCTTTTAACTGCGAATGTGAGCCAACGGTATTATTCTCACATCAGTGGGTTGGGATATGTTTTGAACTTTAAATCTGTTGGCCGTTAATATTTCTAAAATGCTAAACGGGCCTTCAAACTTAGGTGTCAGTTTATAGTTTAGTCCCTTGCGTACATATACTTGTATGTATACCTTGTCACCCACGGTATATGTTTTAGTTGGCTTAGCGATTTTATCATGATTTCTTTTCATTATGATTTGTGATTCTTCTAAATTCTTACGAAGTATATTATATCGACTTACACTTGCTTCCATAACATCTCGTAGGGGATTTGATAAATGGGTTGTAGGCGTAAATACATGGAAAGGTGTTCTAGCTGGGGTACTGTACAGTGCCTCGTGCAGCAACATTTTAATAGATACATGATATGAATGGTTAAGAGTACTTAGAACCGCAGGTATGGCAATATCCCAGTTGGGGTCCATTCCCCCGAGCGTAACTCTTAATACGTTTAAAACCTTCCTATTTACTCTCTCAACTAGCCCATTAGACTCTGGGTGGTAGATCATGGTATTGATTTTCTTTATGCAAAGGAATTCACACAACGAGTTAAGGAAATGATTATTGAATTCTCCACCCGAGTCAGAGATTATCATGTGTGGAATTCCATGTTTACAAATGTAGCACTCGTAAAACTTCCTAGTGCATTCAATTGCTGTTTTGTTTTTAGCGCTATCAATTCTGTATATGAGTCAAGGCATCTATTATTACTAAGAGGTGCTTATTTCCTCTGTCTGACTCGTAAAACCCTGTTAATAAATCTAAGTGTACTCTTTCAAAGGGTTGGTTGGGCACGGGATAGGCCCCTAGGCTGACAGGTGTCTTCGTGTGCCCTTTGTTTTCCTGACAAGTGCGACAATTAGCTATGTGTTTTTTTTTATATCTGTAAGCATCGTATGCCAATAAAATAATGATTTGGCTTTCTGTGACATTTTAGAGAACCCTGGATGACCATGTAATGGATTGGAATGCAACCTGTTTAAGACGGTTGGTATAAGTGAGATTGGTACCACTACCTGGTCGTTAGTCACGTGTGGGGTGTTGCGGGTTTTCCTTGTCCCGGACCTACACAGAATATTATCCTTAATTTATATAAATTCTGCTGCATATACTTTATATATTCCTTTTCCATAGGATTCCCGTTCAAAGTATCTATTATTTTCTTTAACTGCTGATCTGTATTAGTTCAGCGCTCCAACCGGGGTCTTCCTGTTTCAGATACAGTTTTAACAATAGGCAGGGATGTTGATATATCTACTAGTTCAGCTGAATGGCTCCATTCAAGATGACGCGGGGTTGCGTGATAATGCGTCAGCAATGATATTTGCTTTCCCAGGTAGATATCCGATCCTTGCGCCAAAGTCTTGAATGATCATATGCCACCGAGTTCTTTTGGGACTGTGACTAAAGCCTTTAAAGAAGTCGGTAAGGGGCTTATGGTCAGTAAGAACCTTGACAGGATAGCCGTATATTATGAACTTAAAATGTACTAGTGAGGAAAGGCCTTGATATTCACGAAAGCCTAAAATCCCTTGAACTTTAATCGAACGGCTGGGACTTAAAATAATAATTAGGTCTATTGTAAGCTAGATGCTCCCAGGCGCCATGGTAGTTCATGTATACCTCGACTGAATTTGATATCGGACAGGGAAATTCATGAATAATGTCGGGGACGAGGCTTTTGCAATCAGCCCAGATGAGGATAGAGGCCGAAGTCCCTATTGGCTGTTTCGGTAGCTTATGAAGAATTCTTATTTATTGTTTTATTTTAGTTTTTCTTCATACATAATCCGAAGTTTGTTCGTTTGAAAATAATCTTGACTACATACAAAAACGTTTGGTGGATAGCCTTACGTTTTAAAAATATATATTTATAACATTGAAATATTGTTAGTTTTGTTGCGGAGGAATGTTATTGGTTTTTGCAATGTTTACTCTGATGCTTTTCGGACCCTGTTGTTCCATTAATGCATCTCTCTCTCTCTCTCTCTCTCTCTCTCTCAATACATGTATGTATGTATATATATATATATTATATATATATATATATATATATATATATATTATATATATATATATATATATATTGTTATGGTCCATCCATGAGCTCTATACAGGTTCAAAAAATAAATTAAGAAAATTGATAATGGGACTGGAAAGTCTGGCAGGGGCAGAGGTAACAACGGGAAAAGGACTTCAACAAAACTGCAGAATAACCTTCAAACTACTTTATTAAGCCTAAATTATTCACATATATACAAGTGAGTCAGGTTTGGTCCAAAATTAATTAAATTACCAAAATAAATTAAATAGCAAGAGTCAATAACAGATGCAGCATAAATAAAGGTTACATTAGTAAACATCATAATGAACAGTAAACATTGCAGTTAACAATTGTTAAATACTTTAATTACAACAACAACAAAAATCACGATAGCATAAAGAAATGCACCCACAGCTTAAATAATATAATGGTACAACAACCTTCATACATTACACACATGGAAACCTTTAAGCAGCGTAAATACATACAATACAGAAATTGTTAAACAGCATAAATGCAAATCTTTAAATACTTTAATAGCATAAATATCAATAGCCAAAGCGGTAATATAACAAATCAAGCAGCACAAATACCAAATTACTTGTACAAAATGACAAGGTAACAATACATTATCTGGAGAATTACATTTAACATACCCTCGTGCAGTACAAAAAACACCACGACAATCTACACAGAGATGTCAAGACCACGAAGGGTCCAAGAGGACAAACACCATTGAACTTTGCACGATCATCGAAATACCCGCCCTATGACGGCCAAACAGGAACATCTCCAAAAAAACAAAACAGATGATCGCCAGAGTCAAGGCAACAGGCTAAAGTCTGCTGTATAAACAGGAACAACACCGTTCCTCCGATGGACAAGGTTCAGCCATCAAAACCATCCTCGAACTGCAGAGGGCCACAGGTAGCGAAATACCTTCAGTTCCAACATTCTCCAACTCTAAGCTGCTATGCTGTCGAGATCTGTACTCGCTGCTATCCCAAACCTGACTAAAGTTAATCACAATGCAAGGAGCAAAAGTCACCTCTTACAAAGAAAAACAAGCACTACTGGGTAAGGAGGGCACCTTCAACAAGGGAACGACAACAGAACGGTTGTTCCCAACAATAACAAGCACTGAACCTTACATAGTCAGGTTTGGGATAGCAGCGAGTACAGATCTCGACAGCATAGCAGCTTGGAGTTGGAGAATGTTGGAACTGAAGGTATTTCGCTACCTGTGGCCCTCTGCAGTTCGAGGATGGTTTTGATGGCTGAACCTTGTCCATCGGAGGATTTGTTATGGTCAGCCATGAGCTCCATACAGGTTTAAAAAAATAAATTAAGAAAATTGATAATGGGACTGGAAAGTCTGGCAGGGGCAGAGGTAACAACGGGAAAAGGACTTCAACAAAACTGCAGAATAACCTTCAAACTACTTTATTAAGCCTAAATTATTCACATATATACAAGTGAGTCAGGTTTGGTCCAAAATTAATTAAATTACCAAAATAAATTAAATAGCAAGAGTCAATAACAGATGCAGCATAAATAAAGGTTACATTAGTAAACATCATAATGAACAGTAAACATTGCAGTTAACAATTGTTAAATACTTTAATTACAACAACAACAAAAATCACGATAGCATAAAGAAATGCACCCACAGCTTAAATAATATAATGGTACAACAACCTTCATACATTACACACATGGAAACCTTTAAGCAGCGTAAATACATACAATACAGAAATTGTTAAACAGCATAAATGCAAATCTTTAAATACTTTAATAGCATAAATATCAATAGCCAAAGCGGTAATATAACAAATCAAGCAGCACAAATACCAAATTACTTGTACAAAATGACAAGGTAACAATACATTATCTGGAGAATTACATTTAACATACCCTCGTGCAGTACAAAAAACACCACGACAATCTACACAGAGATGTCAAGACCACGAAGGGTCCAAGAGGACAAACACCATTGAACTTTGCACGATCATCGAAATACCCGCCCTATGACGGCCAACAGGAACATCTCCAAAAACAAACAGATGATCGCCAGAGTCAAGGCAACAGCAAGTCTGCTGTAAAACAGGAACAACACAGTTCCTCCGATGGACAAGGTTTCAGCCATCAAAACCATCCTCGAACTGCCAGAGGGCCACAAGGTAGCGAAATACCTTCAGTTCCAACATTCTCCAACTCTAAGCTGCTATGCTGTCGAGATCTGTACTCGCTGCTATCCCAAACCTGACTAAAGTTAATCACAATGCAAGGAGCAAAGTCCACCTCTTACAAAGAAAAACAAGCACTACTGGGTAAGGAGGGCACCTTCAACAAGGGAACGACGACAGAATGGTTGTTCCCAACAATAACAAGCACTGAACCTTACAAATATATATATATATATATATATATATATATATAATATATTATATATATATATATATATATATATATAATAATAGTATATATATATACTATATATTAAATATATTAATATTATATATATTATTATATATGATATATATATATTCTATATATATATAATATATATATATATATATATATATATATATATATATATATATATATATATTATTAGATTATATTATAATATTATATATATATTATATATATATATAATATATATAGTTATATATATAGATAGATATATATATATATATAATATATATATATAGATATATATATATATATATAATATATATATAATATATATATATATATATATATATATATATATATATATATATATATATATATATATATATACGTGGGTCTTCTGCCTATGTATAGGTTGGCAACCCGTTGAATGTTTAATTCTTGCGACTGTTATACGCAAGCATAACTGTTTCTACTTCCCATTCTCGTCTGAGTGACATCGAGGTAGAGATATTTTCTAAGTTCCCATTTGGTTTCCTTCTTCAGTATAGGGGAGATGACTCAAACTCCTGGTATCAAACTTAACAGTTTTATTACAACTCCATCACAGGAGTATAGAAATAGTTAGTTCAGAGGACTGCTCTGGTTGATGAGAAGTAGAGATCTAAAATTGACAAAGTCTTTCACTAAGATAGCAGACAAAAGCTATCTCAGCATATACAACATACAGACATACGAACATGTGACTCGGAAGTCACGTGTTTCCTCTGCAGGTGATAGGTCACCAGCTTTCTCATAGGAAGGCGCTGTGACCTGTTTTGTAAAAAGTGATATGATTACACCGGCAAATGCAAACCAGGCCACTGCAAGCATAGCACGGCAGTGTCTAGCTTACGTCCTGTTGTTCATACATATGCACCTATCTCGCCAATGACCCTTTGGGTCATGGGTTTTTTTTTTTTTTTTTTTTTTTTTTAATTTTTTTCTATATCAAAATATATTCAATACAAATTTAATTTATTACATTAATGCTCGGTCAGCTACAGACCAAACACTGAACATTAAAACTTACTTTATATATGATTCATAGGAGTGTGATAGTATATAGTTAGTCCTAGCCATAATCAGTGGTTAAGGAATAATTTGCTATTGATTATATGTAAAAAGAAAAATACATACATTCATAGAAATACTCATAAGTAAGGAATAATGCATGGAAAATACAGATCCATGTATAAGATAAATGCATATTAATATATACTAGTAATAAACATGTTAATATACTGTTAGTCTTGAGGATACATACACAATAGAAAGTACTATAGTTCTGCTGATAATTACATGACATAAGAATTACATTCTAAAATGCATATGTGGTTATATGGTACCAAAATGTGATAAGATAAAAGGTTAGCATGTACATGAGTGTTTATGATAATAGGTAACTGTTTAAGAATAGTTGTTACCAGATAGAGATATAGATATCATTCAGATAAATGTGCACAACATATAGATTCTAGGTACGTACACGCACCGACATTTTAATACGTAGGGCTTCAATTGATCTTTTATTAGGTGCCCTACCCTATATGATACTTATATTTAAGTTTTTTTCATTTATATATATATATATATATATATATATATATATATATATATAATATATATATATATATAGTATATATATGTGTGTGTGTGTGTGTGTGTGTGTGTGTATGAAATGCAATGTCTCGGAGTTTCTTGTTATACATTTTGCCAGCGTACAAACCGCTTTTCACACAAACACAATTCCAAACAACTTTCCTCCGAGTCAGATGAAATGGCCAATTTCAGGTGGCTCTAAAATCAAACGCTTTCAGCGTCATTGGAAAATTGTCTGGGCAGGGCACGACGTTCCGTTGAAGATCCATCCGTGTTCGCCTCAACCTACGCCAAGCAAATATGTTAGCGGCGATGAGAACCACCACCGTAACGCACATCACCGCCAGCAACGTGTAGAATCGCAGATCCTCCTCGGCATTATAAGTCCTTGACGTGTGGTCCATCTCAGCTAATTTCGATAATTGATGGGCCACTTTTGCATTGTATGGAAGAGGTAAGGCGGGGATGATAGTACTCGTCCACGAAAAATTCGCGAAGTAAGCTCGTTCTCGGATGATAGTGTTAACTCCTACGGGACCGTGTAGGTTTTGGTTGCCGTTCCGATGCATCCGTCAGCGGCGACGAACATCCGGGAGTAGGCCGTTGATCCATCTGGACACGCGACTTGAAATCCTTCCTTGTCGTATCGCATCCACGATCCGTTATTCAGCCTGTAAGTGAACTTATACTCGTCAAAAGGGTAAAGTTGTTCCAGACAGCTTTCGTGTGTATGGGAGAGAGAACCGTTTAGCACTAGGCCTAACTCGCATGAATCCATTGATATATGATGGAATTCAAAGGAGTCAGCTGTACAAACTTTATTATTCATGGCATCTGAACAGTGAGTGAATTTATCTAAGTCCTTGATGACCGTATATGTTTATTTATTAGGGGAAATCAATACGTATCCCGTTAGATTGGATATTACTGGACTTGAGTTATTCGTCATGAAAGTTGGGAACGGTGCAATTTTGTATGCTTGCCAGGCATCAGAAGAATCAAAGGGAATGGTAATCATGATCCTGTAATTCTCAACGCTTACTGATATTAAACTATAATAAAACTATCTTATGGGCGTCTAACAACATAACCCAGTTTCTCTCGTCCGTTCTCCAAAGTTAAAGTCAGATCTTTAATAGGCAAAAGATGTGGCGACAGAACACCCTTGTGGCTAGCGTGATAGCTTCCACATAGTCTTTTGATTTTTCAATAAAATGTGAAATTTTGGTACGGATATGATCTACTTTAGAACTATAATACGCTAATGTTGCCAGCAAATGTTGCACTTCCATCATCTGATTGATATTACTAGAATGTTCGTTCACCAAAGTCATAAGTTGATTAATTGATGATAATTGTTTACGAAGTTCAGAAAAAACTAATTCGTTTTCATGTTGCAAAAACTCAATTCTCTTATTCTGATCATTAATTTTAAGACGATTTGAAATTCCTAAGCCTAAACTTGCAACAGATCCGAAGACGTTTAGCGCAGCAAAGATAAACGGGTTACGTCTTTCTAGGCTACTGTGTCGCACGGTCCACATCAGCAGATCCCGAGCCAGACATTCTGCTTCGGCAGTTTTGTTTTGCAAGTCGAGTGATAACATTTCTGCAATGCTTAGAGTTTGTGCTAACGAAACCTCTGGATTAAAGGGGAAATGACGTTGATGTAACTGGTTCAAGGATTCGGCAAACCTTGACAAGTCGCTTTTGAGGTGAATGACGTCATCCTCTGGCAGGAAATTTGCTCGCAAATCAACTTCTATAACTATATTGCTTGCTGTAATGAAAACGTCCTCTGTTCTTTCAATTATCGTGCCATGTGTAAAATGTATATTTTTTGTTTTAGCACTCTTCCCACACGACAAAGATGTCTGAACGAACAGTACCACTCCTAACAATATAAGCTTCATGTTGGAAACCTGCAATGAGTGAAATATATGTAATTACTCATGTTTTAAAAATTATTTATTACAAACAGAAAAAAAAAATGTTTTCATACAAATATTATATATACATACTTTATTATACAAGTTTCATATATACATAAATTTCCCTCTCTTCCTTTCAACCCTTTCTCTTAACTGCGAATGTGAGCCAATGGTATTATTCTCACATCAGAGGGTTGGGATAGTTTTTTTTGAACTTTAAATCTGTTGGCCGTTAATATTTCTAAAATGCTAAACGGGCCTTCAAACTTAGGTGTCAGTTTGTAGTTTAGTCCCTTGCGTACATATACTTGTATGTATACCTTGTCACCCACGGTATATGTTTTAGTTGGCTTAGCGATTTTATCATGATTTCTTTTCATTATGATTTGTGATTCTTCTAAATTCTTACGAAGTATATTATATCGACTTACACTTGCTTCCATAACATCTCGTAGGGGATTTGATAAATGGGTTGTAGGCGTAAATACATGGAAAGGTGTTCTAGCTGGGGTACCGTACAGTGCCTCGTGCGGCGACATTTTAATAGATACATGATATGAATGGTTAAGGGTACTTAGAACCGCAGGTATGGCAATATCCCAGGGGTCCATTCCCCCGAGCGTAACTCTTAATACGTTTAAAACCTTCCTATTTACTCTCTCAACTAGCCTATTAGACTCTGGGTGGTAGATCATGGTATTGATTTTCTTTATGCAAAGGAATTCACACAACGAGTTAAGGAAATGATTATTGAATTCTCCACCCGAGTCAAAGATTATCATGTGTGGAATTCCATGTTTACAAATGTAGCACTCGTAAAACTTCCTAGCGCATTCAATTGCTGTTTTAGTTTTTAGCGCTATCAATTCTGTATATCGAGTCAAGGCATCTATTATTACTAAGAGGTGCTTATTTCCTCTCTCTGACTTGTAAAACCCTGTTAATAAATCTAAGTGTAGTACTCTTTCTAAGGGTTGGTTGGGCACGGGATAGGCCCCTAGCTGACAGGTGTCTTCGTGTGCCCTTTGTTTTCCTGACAAGTGCGACAATTAGCTATGTGTTTTTTTTTAATATCTGTAAGCATCGTATGCCAATAAAATAATGATTTGGCTTTCTGTGACATTTTAGAGAACCCTGGATGACCATGTAATGGATTGGAATGCAACCAGTTTAAGACGGTTGGTATAAGTGAGATTGGTACCACTACCTGGTCGTTAGTCACGTGTGGGGTGTTGCGGGTTTTCCTTGTCACGGACCTAAACAGAATATTATCCTTAATTATATAATTCTGCTGCATATACTTTATATATTCCTTTTCCTTAGGATTCCCGTTCAAAGTATCTATTATTTTCTTTAACTGCTGATCTTTTCTTTGTTCAGTCTGTATTAGTTCAGCGCTCCAACCGGGGTCTTCCTGTTCAGATACAGTTTTAACAATAGGCAGGGATGTTGATATATCTACTAGTTCAGCTAATGGCTCCATTCAAGATGACGCGGGGTTGCGTGATAATGCGTCAGCAATGATATTTGCTTTCCTAGGTAGATATCCGATCCTTGCGCCAAAGTCTTGAATGATCATATGCCACCGAGTTCTTTTGGGACTGTGACTAAAGCCTTAAAAGAAGTCGGTAAGGGGCTTATGGTTAGTAAGAACCTTGACAGGATAGCCGTATATTATGAACTTAAAATGTACTAGTGAGTTAACAATAGCTAGCCCTTCCTTATCTATTACTGCATATTTACTTTCGGAAGGTCTCAGTTTACGTGAATAAAAAGCTATAGGGAAAAACTGTTTGTCATATTGCTGAAGCGATACCCCACCTACTCGTAGGTCTGAGGCGTTTGTTGCAATAAAGAATTCCTTACCGAAGTCAGGAAATTTTAATATAGGAGAACTACACAATTCGTCTTTCAAAGTATCAAACGCCTGTTGATGCTTCTCAGACCATATGAAATCTACGCCCTTCTTCGTAAGATCGGTTAGAGGAGCGGCTATAATTGAGTAATTGCGTATGAATCGGCGGTAGTAGCCACTACAGCCTAAAAATTGCTGTATCCCCTTGACATTAGTAGGTATCAGAAAGTTACGGATACCCAACACCTTATCGTGGACTACTTTAAGACCTTGACTAGACACCATAAAACCTAAATAGACTAGTTCTGTTTTGAAAAATTCACACTTAGTTATCTTTACCCTTAAATTATGCTGCCTTAGTCTCTGTAGCATTAGCTCTAGTTTATGTAGATGTTCTTCTAAGGTATTAGAAAAGATTACAATGTCGTCCATATAGGCATGTAGGATATCCCCTAACTAGTCTCCAAACACTATGTTAATCATTCTAGTGAATGTAATTGGGGCGCAACATAAACCAAAAGTCATACGTAAAAATTCATAATGTCCCCTGGCTGTGCTGAAGGCAGTATATGGGATACTCTCTTCTTCTAAAGGTACCTGGTGAAAGCCTTTAAGTAAGTCCAAACTGGTAAAATATTTGTTCTGTCCTAACAAAGATAAAATATCGTCAGTACATGGCACTGGAAATCGATCAGGGATCATTTCCTCATTTAAGCAACGGAAATCTACGCAGATACGCCAGGTTCGATCTTTTTTCGGTACGACGATTAAAGGAAAATTATAAGGGCTGTTCGATTTCCTAATGACTCCTTCTTCTAGCATTTTACCTACTTCATCATTTATCTCATTCTGGAATTTCATAGGGAGTCGGTATGAAGGTACATAGATAACTTTATGCCTGTCTTTTTAACCTTTTTTGGTATTCTATGACATCCCTTTTTCCTAAGGATCCCTCGGTAGTGGAGAAAACATCATGACATTCAGTTAAAAGATCAAGAAATTTCTGCTGAATTTCCTCTTCTTGAATGTCTTTATTGATTTTACTTTTAATAGATTGCAAAAGGGATTCATCCGCAACTGATTGAGCCTGATTGATTTCAGCGATGGTAAGAATGTGATGTTTATAAACTTCCACATCTAGGATGTGTTTGATTTTTGTGGATTACTAAAGTTGTATTCAAATGATTACAGACTTCAATGTTACATTGTTGTTGTGAGCCGACCGTGTATATGGCTTGTGTTACGGACAATCCGTTAGTTTTCAGAGTGTCGGAAAGGATTAACATTTCAGATCCTGGCAAAGTTTTCTTTACTCGCACTAATAGATTCGAAGTTACGTTCAGGTCGAGAGTTTGTGTGCAAGCTGCTATTACGGGTGTGCAAGAATTCTGTTGGGTCGCTTGGATGATTTCTTGATTTATGAGACAAGTGATTGGTTCCTCAATATACGTTATTGTTTGGTTTTTTGTCTCTTTTTTGTCCAAAACTGATTTTAAGGTGTTAGAAGACTTATAGAATTTTCCTTTGATATACACGCCGTGTTTGGCAGGGGCTAAGGTTGGAATAAGTTTGAATGCCCATAGACGGGTATCCTATAATTACAGCTGGATACATATCAATGTTTTGTACAACGATAAACGTATCGGTAAACGTGTGCTTACCGACCTTGTACTGAATATGAGTTACTCCTACCACATTTAATTCATTATTTCCAATACCCGAGAGCCTCACTCCGGACTTCTCTATAGGGAAGTTTGAAAACAACATGTGATGAGTCCGCAGATCCATGATATTACGTGGACTACCAGAATAAAAAAAACAGTGTGAAGGATCGGTGCTCTAAATTTACTGCATGCAATGTAGGACGTAATTCATTTTTGCTAATGATAGCATGAATTTGTTGAAAATCTATGGGGACCTGCACTGATTTTTTGGATTTGGTCGTGTGGTTCATAGGAAAATCGATTGTCTCGCAATGATCTTGTAAATGATTAAATTGGTTATTTGATACAAAAGATGTTGATACGAATGACCCAACATCATTCTCTCCCCCGCTGAAGTTAATGGTATTTGCTTTGCTTTGCACACTCGGAAAATTCGCCTGACTCTGTGAGTTCGAGTTCAACGGCCCGGGAACAGAGTTACTTGAAGCACGATTTGTTTGTTTATGATGTTGATCAGCGTTGCTGTTCGTCTGCTTCTTCTTATAGTACTGAGGATTTCTTCTTTATTATCATTGGCAACGGGTTTGCATGTTTTTTAGCATTCTGCTGTTGATTACGTGAGATGCAACGATTGTATGAATGAGTGGAGCTGTTATGAATTGAACAATAATGCGTCCTACAGTCTCCAGTCATGTGTCCTGGCCTCTTACAATTGTAACAAGTCACCCCTGCAGCATTATTATTATTATTAACTATGTTTACTTGCTGTGGTTTACTTTAATTTTTTGCAAAAACTTGAGTAAGCAAGGGATCGAGATCAGTGCACTTAGACATGTGCTTTTTGATTTGTTTATACACATCTAGTTCCGTACTGTCAGGCGTTAGCTTCTTGTCAAAACACCGTACTAAAGCTTCGGCAACATAACTGTGATGCAGGTCAAATATGTAAGCCTAATAAAATCTTTCACGGCAATATTGCCTCTCGTAACCCAAGGAAATTACGCAAACTATCTTGATATTCATTTAGTTGGTCCGCAATTAGTGCTGCCCTCTCTACAACATTAAGCTGAGTCATAGAGGCTTGATTAAGGATGTTCCTCAAAGCTAAGACCACATCTAAAGCTTCTTCACTGCCATATATAGCACGTAACCTAATTTTAAATTCATCCCATATATATATATATATAGATATATATATATATATATATATATATATATATATATATATATATATCTATATATAATATATATATATATACATATATATATATATATATAGATATATATATATATATATATATACTATATATATATGTAATAAATTACATTTTTATTGAATATATTTTATATATATGAATAAAAACCCATGACCCAAAGGGTCATTGGCGAGATAGGAACGTGATGTGTATGAACAACAGGACGTAAGCTAGACACTGCCGTGCTATGCTTGCAGTGGCCTGATTTGCATTTGCCGGTGTAATCATATAACTTTTTACAAAACAGGTCACAGCGCCTTCCTATGAGAAAGCTGGTGACCTATCACCTGCAGAGGAAACACGTGACTTCCGAGTCACATGTTCGTATGTCTGTATGTTGTATATGCTGAGATAGCTTTTGCCTGCTATCTTAGTGAAAGACTTTGTAATTTTAGATCTCTACTTCTCTTCAACCAGAGCAGTCCTCTGAACTAACTATTCCTATACTCCTGTGATGGAGTTGTAAAATAAAACTGTTAGTTTTTATAGAGATATAGATATATAAATAAATTTATATATATATATATATATATATATATGTATATAAATATGTCATTTATGTATATTCTATATATATATATATATATATATAATATAAATACATATATATATATATATATATATATATGTCATTATGTATATTGTATATATATATAAATATACTATATATATAGATCTATATATATATAAATATCTATCAATCTACTATAATCTATATTATAATTAATATATATATATGTGTCATTTATGTATATTGTATATATATATATATATATATATATATATATATATATATATATATATATATATATATATATACATATATATATATATATATATTTATGTATTAGTTTATTATATTACGTCAAGTCTAACTTATGACTGAAAGTAACCGAAGGCTGACAGGAGAGTGCCTAAGGGTAATAACTTCGGCCGAGTCATTGCAGTGAATGAAACTGATTTTTTATCCTTCATAAAAAATCTTTTGGCTTTAATTTTTTATTCTAAGGTAAAAACAGCCATTGTTCAATTTTGTGATTCCTTTAGTTTTATGGAGTTTTTAACTGAATACAGAGTGAGATGTATTCGTAATAGACACAGTGACCTCTTAACTTTTGTATGCCCTTATATTTTTCGGATACAATCGTGACTACGGTCCTTGAATTCAAATGATGAAAAGAATGACATAGTTCTAACTTTCTTGGTGGGGTTCGAACCCACGCATGATAAGGTACAGGTAGGCTTAATCAAAACTCACTCGAGGGAGGATATTTTGGCTTCAAGGCTCGAAACGATGAACGCATCCAAAACGTGTGACGAAGATGTCTAGTTTAAGAGGTAAATTAGTCTGTTATGAATTTAAATATTTCATGTAATAAGTACCTATAATAGATTCACATCAACCGTGCATCTGATTGGTTGTTGATAAGCCAATCACAAGGCTGGAAACTCTCAGTCTCTGAAGACAGTTCACATAGGCAGGATGTATCCCTCAGGAGAGGTGGAACATACATAGTTCCTATGTGAACTCTCCCGAGAACCTGAGAGTTTCCAGCCGTGTGATTGGCTTATCAACAGCCAATCAGGAACGTCGTAAGGGACAGGCCCAAGCATCAGATGCACGGTTGATGTGAATCTACTATAGTAGATGCTATTCATCAGAATGTTTCTTGTTGTATTTATTGCCGGACCATCAAGTGACCAGGTGACAGGCTATGCAACGGTTGGTAAATTTATGTGTTTGTGTAGTATATACGATAGTTTTCAGGGTACGATCTCGAAGTTACCTTCTGATGAGTTTACTGAATATAAAACGCAACACGTTTCTTTCGGTGCAGCAGACATCGAGGACTGCAGAAGTTCTTATGCGAGGGGAAAGCCGTGGCCACCAAAGCATAACTGCTTCTTGATCGATGGGTCTGCAAATTGAAGGCAAATCTTTTGATGTCTTTTGGTCTCTCCCTCCGGCCATTACTGGAACTCGGCATTTCTTGCATTTCCTCATTTGGTTTTGATAGATGTCGAGGAATAAACATTTTGGATGCCGTTAGCATCGGGACGAGTGGAACTGCGGACTGAGAGAGAGAGAGAGAGAGAGAGAGAGAGAGAGAGAGAGAGAGAGAGAGATTCACCCATGACTATTGAAAAATCTTCCTATCTCAAGGTCCCGTCAAGTTGTTAGTTTGCCAGTGTGGTCTCGTGCTGTTTTACAGTTCTCTTTTGTGTTGACTTTATCGCCTCTGAACGAAAATGTATAAAACCAGTCACGAAAATATAGCCATGCCTTTTATCGTTATTGAGTATGAACTAGTCAATCTATGCACTCTAAATCTTCCCGAATCTCTCTCTAACTTACTTGGAAACACATGACCACCGACAAAGAGAAAGAAGACGAAGACGAAAGAGAAAATCCTTTTCGATTCAGGATATCTCGGGAAATGAACGAATGCAACTTTTGTCTTTCCCAGCGGGGCCATATTTCTTTTCCTGGGAAACATCTCCAGTCACTTGTGATGTTTACTATGCATCCGATTCTGTAAAGGTTTTAGATAACCAGATAAATATCTGACGGCGATTAATGGATATACGGTCAGAAGCGACTTAGACCCTAACTGTAATTATATAAATGGTTTTTTTATGTTTAACACCCTTTGTGGCAGCAGATTTGAATTCGAAACTGCCCATTTTATATCGGCTGAAGCACGTTGGTTGACGTATTAAGTGCAGTACTTTGTAAGAGAGAGAGAGAGAGAGAGAGAGAGAGAGAGAGAGAGAGAGAAAGAGTTTTCCACGTCTATCCAACAATTAAACGTTCGAAGGACTTTAATAGAGTTTTATAGAAGATTTACCAGAAAATTAATTGCATCTCAGTCGTGCACTTTGAATACTAAAATGTCTTCAATAAACCGCTCTCCTAAAATTTAAGTTTTAGCAATTATCATAGAAAAGATTTGTCATTGATACAGTAATGACAAGCGATTTCCGTGATTGTTCTGATTACAATCAGAGTTAATTATTATTATTATTATGATACTGGCGCAAAACCCCACATCTTTATAGAGGATCAACATTAGAATAGTTAATGGAAGCAGAAAATTAATGACGTTATTCTAGTTTAATGCCTCGCCTTGTCAGCCCAGCAAATTACAGCAATTCAGGTAATGAGGCGTCATTAAATGAATGAAGGGAGATAATTTACACAAAAAAGCACGTGTATTGGATCGTAACAATCACATGATTGCATATAGAGGCTGTCATAATTTTTCGAATAGCACAATTTAAATTTGATGTCAGAGAGAGAGCTCATTGTAATCAGACACAGCATAGAAATATTAAACCATTTGAAAATGGATCGTCGCAGAGGAGATTAATATTGCGAGTGGATACAAGTTGATCGGTAATAATGAAGAAAAGTGGCAAGAATTGGTGACACAGTTTGGAAGTGTTCGTGAAATTTGTAGACTGAGTATTTAGAAACCCGGTTTACGAAGAAACGTAATTTTTCATTTTTACTGTGGAAATGAAGGGTAGTTATAGAATTTACTTGAATGCTGAACAAAGTATGTGCATAGTAACAAAAAGTTAAGTGAGCAATTGACCCATAAATGGTGAGATGAGGAAGAAGAATGAAGAAGTCGACATGGGGAAGAGATACAGCAGATTATGTGTGGAACTGGATAATTGTGGACAGGGAGAATAGATGATGGAAGAAGGAATTCAGTTTTTACGGATGGCTAATTTAAGGGTTTTCTAAGAGAGGCTTAAAGATTGACAGTGTGGGAGAGTGGACAAGATGGAGGATATTACCGCAAGACTTGTAAAGTGGTCTGATGTGCTGCATATAAGACTTTGTGTAACTAAATGAAGTCGCTAAGTTATGGGGAATTTCGCTCATGAAATTTAACTATACTTCAGCAGGTAGAAGCTCTATAGGAAATTTAATGCTAGTGGGTACATTTTTAAGGCCAACCTCATTGAAGAATTTAAGTTTTGAAGGTGAAATTAACTATAAATCATCTTATTAATGTATTCATACGTCTCCTATATTTTTTGTGGCAGAGTATCAGCTTTCAGCGAAATGTAATTATAATACATTATTCTCAGACATTGAGCGTGGGAGTGAAAAATCTAGAGAAAAAAATCTAAATGGAAAGATTAGCAAATGGCCGCAAAATCTGAGGCTCCGTCGAAAATCAGCTCTAATAAATGAAAGGCTCTTTGATTCCACTGACGTCATTCCACACTCATGGCTTTCGCTTGGTTGATTGCAGGATTTCTTTTCTCCCTTTCAATATCTAGATATTTTATCTTAATTATTCTGTGATTTTCCATTCTGGTGAACTTTTGAAAATGAGTAATTTTTCTTATTCTATAATAGAAGCATATCCGTTTATTTTATATTACAAGCATATCATCTTATTGTTCTTTAAAAAAAATCTCCAGTTTAAAGGAGACCGGATTTAAACGTCCCACTTTGTTAGCAGGTGATGGCAAAGAATCATAGAGTAGGAAATTTAAACAGAAACTTGCTTATTTTGTAGAGTAGTTGATGAAGTTTCTGCTCTCTAATATAAGTTAAGTTCTTTCCTCAGATGTAGGGTCTACCTATATTTTCTGAATGTGTGTATGTTTTATTTCTGTACTTTTTTTGGTAGCAAACAAGTGCATATATCCTATAGGTTTAGCTCTGTTGTTTTTGAGTTGTTGAACAGTTTTTTTTATTATATTTTTCGTTTATTTGTGCAGCCTTTTATTTCAATGAATAAGGGATCTCCCCACCTTCAACATAATTCATTAAGTGGAGTTTTTGGTTGTTTATCTTAAATGTAGATGAATTCTTTCTTGTGTCTGCTATGTTAGGGTGAGTTTACACTAGGCTTCACCGCACGCTGCTTACGTAAGACTCACCACCAACTCCTCCCAAATTCTTGTTAGCCCCGCCTACTGGGCTGTTCATTAGGGTGAGATAGAGGTGTGGCGTGAGTCTTGATGAGCAGTCCAGTAGGCGGGTATAACAAGAATTTGGGAGGAGTTGGTGATTAGTCTTACGTATGCAGTGTGTGGTGAAGCCCAGTGTAAATTCACCTTTATACAGAGAGAGAGAGAGAGAGAGAGAGAGAGAGAGAGAGAGAGAGAGAGAGAGTTGCAAGAAAAGATCGCTTGCTTAATTTTGTTTTGAACTAAATTGTCTTTTATTTTCCTACCCTTTGGTTCTTTGTCAGACCTGCTAACTGGTGATTTTTTATTACTATTATTAATTTTTTTTGTAAATTCAATGCATACAGAAATATGAAATAACATAGTTGAAGGAATAAAAGGAACTTCAGGCGGGTGGACGTCCAAAACTGGAAGAGATTCGATAGAAACTTTGTCTTGCGAATATTTATGGACGAATAGACTATGACGCTTGACATATATTTGACTATTTAGATTTTCAGTTCAGTTAAGGCTCTCTCTCTCTCTCTCTCTCTCTCTCTCTCTCTCTCTCTCTCTCTCTCTCTCTCTCTCTCTCTCTCTCTTTTGAAATATTGACCCTTTTTCAGGGTCTAAAATGTATAGCAAAGCGAATCTCTTGTTCTAAATTTAAAGTAAAGGTTAAAATGATGAACATTACGTTTTGTTAACAAGACTTCGTGTATCTGTTTTATGATTTTTGTATTTCATTTTTCTTTTGCCAAAGAATGTTATTTTCTCAGAAATTATTTTTTAATATAAAAAAGTAGAACTTTCTCAATTACGTTTTTATTTTTTTTATTAACATTCGTTAGTGCGCTTGTTTTTATTTTCATACATTACTAATTACTCGTCTTATTTTTTTATCGCTGAGGAACTCAAAAGGAGTATTCTTGGCATTAGATATTGGTTAAAACTTCCCCAAGCTGTATATCGGCGAGGGACAGTGTAATCACACAGTTCTTGGACTTACCCTATTTCTGTACTCTTTCACACGACCCTTCCTCGGGTATCCTGACCCAAGAAATACTAGCACCCGGTCCTTTTCCATATATTTCTCATCCCTACTACGCTCCGTTATGCTTTGCCCTGAAAACTGCTCTTTCACTTTTGTTTTGCGAAGTGCCATAACATAGGGAGCTGTTTCAAAGACAAATCTCATACATTACTACTACTATGACGTTCTACTTGCCAGTGGGAGAAAATAGGCTTTTTTTCCCCCCTAGCTACGTGTTCATGTATATACGAGGGACGAAACTGCCGTAATAATTTCATTCTCTCTCTCTCTCTCTCTCTCTCTCTCTCTCTCTCTCTCTCTCTCTTAATTCCACCTATCTATTACTCAGATCTTATCACAGGAAAAACCACTTTTGCAGACCATTGGAATGATCAGCTTTATCGTGGAAAAGTTTGCGACAATCTCGACTGCCACATCAGTCATTGCCAGAGAGGAAGCATTCCTCGAGAACTTGTTGAGAAGGGAGAGGGTTTTTGTAAAAGGAAAGTAGAGACAGGAGTATGATCTGGATGTTGTTGAAAGAAGGGTAAAAGGAGGAGAGGTGAGACACGTAGAGAAGAGACCATGTAAGATTACTGGCATAACGTCATGTATTTATGTTGTAGACTGATAGGCTGAGAGGGAGAGATAGATTTTTAACATCTTTTTATGGATATGAATGGCTGCGTCCAGACATTGCTGCACATGAAGACCTGACTGACTTACTGAATCAGTCAGGAAAAGAAAAACGTCATATTTAGTCATTAAACTTCTAAATTTAATGACTATAGTATATACTACATATATATGTGTTTGTTTGTGTTTGCGTGTATGTGATTTATGTTATGCTGTTTCATGTAGTTGTGGGTTGGTTACATTCATCATGTATTGGTATGTGCAATGTACTAAATGTTTTCTATGTAGAGTAACATCTGCTGCCATTCCTAGTATTAGTTAAATTGATTATGCTACACCTCTCTCTCTCTCTCTCTCTCTCTCTCTCTCGTTAACTTTAGAATTATACACACACACACACACACGCACACACACACACACACAGACATATAATATATATATATATATATATATATATATATATATATATATATATATATATATATATGTATATATATATATATATATAATATATATATATATATATATATATATATATACATATAAAGTAATTAATATGGGGTGAGTGCGTGGAGAAATCCACTTGTAAGCGAAAACTCGCTTGTAGAATTGCATTGCATTAAAGATTTTGTAATAAATGTATTGCAGGTTTTGTCTCTGCAAATTTACTGCTGAGAGAGAGAGAGAGAGAGAGAGAGAGAGAGAGAGAGAGAGAGAGAGAGAGAGAGAGAGAGTTGCGTCAAGTTCCGGCTCAGGGTAAATTTAATTGCGACGTAATGGGCGCACTTAAATAACCATTAAATTAATTCATTATAAGGGGAATACCTCCTGCTGTATGCAAAGGATTTCAAGATTTTTTCAAAATAACGTAGAATTTATTATTATTATTATTATTATTATTATTATTATTTTTATTATTATTAGCATCTAATTTAGAGTCATATATTTTCAAAACAGACAAGGCGAAAGCGATGACAAATGTTTAATTTTGCTGACAGTAATATAATAAAATGAAAAATATTCGTTTCTGTTCTCCCAGACAGCAATTATACGATTGGACGTAAAACCACAAAGAAGATTCATGACTGAAATAGAAATCACAACTGCGACAGCCATGTATATTTTAAGGAAATGTATGCAGCGTCTGCAGTGCGCCATTTTCGGATACTATAATTTTTATATGCATGACCTACTATATTTATAGTGATTATGAATTTTAATTTTAATTTTGACGGAGATAAAAGTATTCAGGGACATTCGAGAAATTGGTGTCATCCTACTAAAATGCGATACATTTACAAGTTGATTAAAATTTCGTTGAGCTGAGTATATCTTAGTTAAACCAGACCACTGAGCTGATTAACAGCTCTTCTATGGCTGGCCCGAAGGATTAGATATTTCTACGTGGCTGGAAACCAATTGGTTACCTAGCAACGGTACCTACAGCTTATTGTAGGATCCGAACGAAATTATATCGAGAAATGAGTATTTAATCTGCAGTAATAAATTCCTCTGATTCCTTGTTGGCAAAGCGGGGAATCGTACCCTGACCTTGAGATTGGTAGTCGAGCATGTAACCGACTCGTCCAATGAGGAACATTTACGCTGTGAAGCTCTAGAAGAGTCGATAAGCCTAAAGAATTGAAATCGAACATGATTTTTGGGATAATATTATTCTCTGTTTCCTAAAAAATAAAGAAAGAGAATTCTCTCAAATTGAAAAGGATAATTATTTTGAGATCCTTATCCCAATAAAAGACCATGATTCAGTGGAAGTAAGACTGGTCAAATATTCTTCCTTTGTTACCCATTTTCTATTTCCCCTTTCACCTATTTTTCGTTGTTCCCTCTCTCTCTCCCATCAGATTCTTTTCCTTTCCACATCAGAAATGGACGAAGCAAAGGCAGAAATTCTTGACAGAAATCTTGTCAGGAGCAAAGTTTGCACTTGCGCTCTCACAGCAAATTTTCATTTCTTCACGAAGAAACGAAAACCGTTTCCCGCTTCTCAACGGCCATCTTCTGCCTGCGTTGGTGACCCTGGAGCACAGCTTCGTTTACTTGTCCTTGTTAGAGTGGTTTGTTAAAAGAGATTGGATGTGCCAGTCACTGCCCGTTGGGCCGTGGATATATGTTGCTCGGGAGGATGGCGGTCTTCCAGGTGCTGTTGAGATGGAGGTCAGGGGATTCCTTTGCATATATATTGCATGGAACACGTGCAGTTCGCTTTTTGGCATTTACCGGTTTGTTTTAAAATGCCTATTAGATGTTCATGGTCAGTTTCCTTTATGTTTGTGTCATATGTATGTTTCGTTGATGAATTAGAGAAAAACAGCTTGGTATGCTGAATCTTATTGTTGCATGAAATTTTATATATATATATATATATATATATATATATATATATATATATATATATATATATATATATATATATATATATGTGTATATATATATATATATATATATATATATATATATATATATATATATATATATATGTGTGTGTGTGTGTATATATATATATATATATATATATATATATATATATATATATATATATATATATTATATATATATATATATATATATATATAATAATTACCACATCACCGTGATTCATATAAATTATTCGAGCTACAAATGTCCTTTAATATCTAGTCACTGACGTCCTGATTTCGTCTCTTTCCACTGGGCGGTGGTTCAAACCCACGAGAGGACGAAATTATTATCAACTAAAAAATTCCCCTTCGTTTACATAATTGAAAATATTATTAAACAATTCCGAGGGTAGAGCGAATTAGATATTAAAGGACATTTGTAGCTCGAATTATATATATATATATATATATATATATATATATATATATATATATATATATATATGTAAGACATAGGGTTTTGATTAATAATATATTGTTCGTGCATTCTCTGTAACCTGTGGAATGTGGAGGACAGAGCAGAGTAACGACCTGAGGGTAGCTGATCAATGAGATTCTAGGGGATGGCGTGAGATAAAAGTGCTTAGTTCAGGAAGTCAATGTACGACAGTTTATGAACTCTTCCCAAAGTGCATTTGTGAAACTAGATGCAGCTAGAACCGCGAGGCGCTAGCGAACTGTGTGTTCGTATGTGCGTCAGGCGCCTTTTTTCTGTTAAAAGCGTTCATACCCAAGCCTATGGGAGGGATTTTGACAGAGGGCTTCGAGTCATAGGCAAAGATGCCGTGGCATTCGCCGGGGGAGTTTTTTGTGTCATAGTGTTTAGTGTCCGGTTGGAAATGGGTAAGTGTTACCTTTACTTTAGCCAAAGGGGTGGCTTGTTTGATATCTTGTAAGATGTTCCATTTTATTAACTTTGTCTTTAAACTTGTGTGTGTACTTACCGAGATGTGTTCTGTATCTTTGTACAGATGGTTCTGGATTTCGGTGGGACAGAGTTCCCAGGACTTTTGGGTGACTTGACAATGAGTTGTTTTAAGTTAGTCTGTAAGACTGGATTACTTAGTTAATCGACTTAGTTATTATTGTAAATAAACGTTATGTTATGATGCAACTCTCTCATTTTCATTACCTGTTAGAATGGAGAGAAAGAGGTGGAGAGAGAGAGAGAGAGAGAGGAGGAGAGAGAGAGAGATGTGGGGTGATTGCCGAGAGAGAGAGAGAGAGAGAGGCTGTGTATGTAAATGGAGTTATGGGGTCTGCCTTCCGTTTCGTGTCCACGCTTACCGTATGAATACATGGCGGTTTTCCCCATGTTTATAGTGGTGGCAGACGGTTAAAGATGGGATATAAAAAGTTTTCTTGCTTTTCTATGCCTAGGAACGCCAATGTAGAGATGGTTGGCCAGTTAGAAAAAGGGGTAGAGAAAATGTCCGTCCGTGAGATGGGGGGATGAGGAAAGATTTTCTATTAGGGTCATCAAATTTGCCCGTACCGAGATTCTTCAGGGTGGGAGTCGTGAGACAAGCAACTCAGTCTAGTTTGTAAGGGAGTGTTGCTAGGAGTCATCTCACCGGTCGCATTTGTATTGTGCCGACGAGATTTACATATTCTACGAAGAATTTCGAGTTTTTTTTTCCCATTATGGAGTGGTGAGTGTTAAAGAACTATTGTTTATCAAAAAGGAGTGGGTTTTTGTTTAAATATTTCAGGGAAATGGGATTGGTTCAAGAGGTCAATAATTTTTCTTGTCTTTGCTCCATAGTGACGTGTTTTCTTTATTCACGCAAGTTTGTAATAGACGTATGCATTCGTCTTTGTTTAAAACATAGGAGTGTATTTTTCTATGCATGGGAACTGTGCTTAGATAAGCAGATTTGGCTTAGAGACACAGAGCGGCCACAATTTTAAGGGCTCAGCATATTTCTGCAGAGAGGCGCCTTGCATTGCGAGGGTACGGGCATCCCTTGGGAGGGTAGTTGCATGGGTACCACTAGCCTCACTCGAGAGATAGTGCAGGGGAGGGTATTGCGAGATGGGGGATACTACTGGTATGCCTCGGGCTGTTCTGCCGCTTGACTGAGGGGTTGTTCTCAGGGGGGGAGAAATTTTTTTTCTCAGTGTGGGTGAACTTCCCCTTTTTTCTTTTTTTTTCTTTGTGTTGGGAGATGGATTTGGCCTTGACATTGAATGCTAAGATGTCAGCTGATTGATAAGTTGATGAAGTGAAATGCCCGTAGAGTCTTTTTTTTAGAAAAGAGATTTTTTTTCTCTCCCTTGGATGAAGAGAAAAGGAAATAAGAGATTTTTCTTTTACGAGAATGAGGGGAAAAGTAGTTAACATGCACGGGATGTGTTATATGTTTCTTTGTGCCTTGAAAGACACAAATATAAGGGGGATACACAGATTATTTTTTTTTTTTATTGTGTTGGAGAAATTACTTTGAAATGCCGATGATTGGTGTTGTATCTGTGTTGTGTGGCAATGGTGTTATGTCATGGTGTTGCATGCGGGAGAAATTGTATGTCATAGGATTCAGCAATACTGTTGTATGCTATTTGAATTTCACCCTTACTTGAGAATTATTGCTGTGGAGAGTTATTATTATTGTTATTATTAATAATTGTTATAACTTGAGAGTGTCACGGGAGGTTTGCTTAAGTATAATTATCATTACGGGAGAATTGTTTTGCGAGAGATATGAGTTTTGCTGAATCTTGATGAATCTGACTGAATCTTGGTGAATTGTGTGGAATTTTGCTGAACTTTTGCTGAATTTTTGGAGAATGGACAAGCATTAACATTGGTGATAATTTTTGTACTGATACTGATGATTTTGATGATAGCAATTTTTTTGGTGATTTTGTGATAATGATATTTCTGATACTGATTTTTTATGTACTAATACGTGGGTGTTTTAATACTATCAAGGGAGGTGAAATTTTTTGTGATTATGGGAAGAACTAACAACACATTATTTTAGTTTTTTTTTTCTTTTTTTTTATGAGTTCAGCAGATGATTGCTTGACATCTAGTGAGTTACGGGAGATAGTTAATGGTGCCGTTGATTTTTCTTTTCTCCTTTTTTTTTGAAGTAGCCATAGCTGACACAAGTTTTTTACCATGGGTGTAATTTGATTTGTTTTTTCTCTCTAGTTAGTGTGAATATTGTCTCAGTTCATGACTTACAGTCATTGTTCGGGAACGTGTTCGTGTTTTAGCTTTTTGATGCTATAGAGTAATATAGGGGAGATTTTCTTGCATTTTTTGAATGCATACGTAAGGGCACTACATTTTTTTCTCTGGATATTTGTGTTCCAGAAATTGTGAGTTTTCTTGCACAATACCTTAGTTGTATTTGTGACAACTTTGTGAGAGATAGGAAACTTGGTTAAGTTTTCTAATGGCTATGTCATAGTGCATATGGGGAAGTCTTTGCTTAGACACTGTGAGTTGGGAATTCCGTTACAATGACTTGTGGCACATTGGTGATTTTTTTCTAGAATTTTCTAGACAGTTTTATTTGCCGAGTTTTTGCCTTTTTTAGCAGTTATGCTAAACGGAGAGAGTTTTTATAGTTTTTACTATAACATTGAGTTATTCTCTGGAGAATTGGAGTTAGAATTGAGATATAATTGAGATATATTATTTTGGAGAGATAATTGGAGGTATATATTATTTTGGAGTTATATTTGAGATATAATATATGGGGGAATATATAATTTTATTTTTTGGCCATTTTTGATATTTGCCAATGTGGCATGAGCTATGTTTAGTTCAATTATTTTGCAGCCATCTTTGTTGCAAATGGAGACACATATTTGGAGATTATGGGGCAATATTTGGGAGTGTGTAAGTTAGTTGCCTTGAGTGCACATTTTTTGGAGATATATATTATTTGGAGCCTTGTTTTGTTCCACACGGAGTTATTGGGGAAATAGAGGTAAATATTTTGTATTTGCCGAAATAGAGGTGATTATTCTCTATTCCTGGAGTGGTGTTTTTTTTTACTGACATGTGGCTTTGGAGAAATAAGAGAATAATATAAGGGGGTTGGTTATTAACCAAATGGAGGAAATATTTTTATAACCGGAGGGTGTTATTATTGATATGATGTCTCATAATGGAGTTGGTATTAATCTTGGGCGGGTGACCTTTTTTTTTGTGGTTATGGGAGTTTTTTTGAGTCAAGAGAAGATTTCTGTGGTTCTCTTTTTTTGGTTTCGTGACTATTTAGAGGCGAATGGCATTACTGCATTACGAGTCATATGGAGATGTGTGTGCATTTGTTATGTTCACAAGTGTGTTATTCTTGGAGAAATATAATATGGGAAAAGTCATGTTGAGAGAATAAGTCTTCGAGACAAATTTTTGAACACATTAGTCATATCCTGGAGTTAATTTTGTGAAATGTGTCAGTTAGACCTTTTTCTTGAGAATCATGAGTTTCCAAACTTATGTGTCTGACTGGACAATTTTTGTGCTGTTGTTTGAGCATGCGTCCGCAGGTGATTTTTCTGCTGACAGGCGATGTTTGATGAGCCGTGTGATGAGCGTGTGCTGATTCTTCTCCTTTGATGGTGATAGGTCAGAATTTTTGCAATATCTGGAAATGTTAGCTATAGCATTTCACGAAAGCGCATGTGTGAGAGTTTGCTTTCTGGCAAATTCCGTGGCTTTACATGGAGCATTTCTGGGGATAAACGCGGGAGTTATGCATATTATACATGTATTATGTATTTTGTGATTGGGGAAATCTACTTGTGATTATTCTTTTTTTTTATTGTTTTTCTTCCTTTTCCTATGAGAGATATGATTTGTGGATTGAGCTTAAGTAGCATTTCTTTTTTGGACGGGAGATGTGATTTTTTTGGGGGGTTATTGCTTACGTAAAGGGAGTTTGACATTAAGTCTCATTGTGATTAATTATTGAGCAGTAAAAGGGGTAAACTTTTTGCTGTTAAAAGTTGGAGATTTTTGCTGATTTTGTGGGTTGTTTAAATATCAGCTTGCGAGAATATTTTTGGGTCTGGGTGTTACGTGATTCTTTTCTTTCTTGGGCTTGTTACGAATTTTTTCTTTTTTTCTCTTGTGAGCACATTCGAGTTCGAAATGTGAGTGCAGAATTCCGTGGAGTTGCTGTGATTTCTGAGTTGTGTGTGTGCTGATGTGTGAGTTTGGAGAATTGAGTTGGAGAACTTGATGTTTCTTTTTCTTAGAGAGTTGTGATAATGACTTATCATTTTAGTAGTCATATTAAGGGAGTTAATTGGGAGACGTTCAGTTAGTATTTCTGACCCTTTTGAGATCATTGTTTGATAGAAGTAGTATGTTTGGGTTAATTTTCTTAGATTGACCAGAGACCTGACTGACATACTAACGCCCAAAAAGTCGTTCCCGACACCAGCAAGACGTCCACCAGCCGTGAAGAGAGGTTGCTGTTATTTTACCCCAGGGTGATTACAAGTATTTCCATGATGGGTGATCGAAAGAATTCTACAGCGTGTTTTTTGGGGATCTACAAGAAGCCGTGAGAGTCTTCTACGATGAGGGGGGCATTCCGTCTTCCTACAGTTGCTACAGTCTACTGTCTGTTCAGCTACTTGCAGACAAGCGAAGAGGGATATTCAAGAATCCTAATGCAGAAAATATGAGAGAAAATGCGTCTTGTGTTATTGGGAGATTAAAGCGTGATAAAACTTTATTTTATAATGCCAGAGAGTGGCAAGGTTTTTCTTATATTTTATTTTAAGCCGGCCAATGTTTATAATTATATAAGCAATTTTGCTAGGCGGGAGCTAGCATATAGGTGCGAGGCCGAGCAATCTGTAAGACATAGGGTTTTGATTAATAATATATTGTTCGTGCATTCTCTGTAACCTGTGGAATGTGGAGGACAGTGCAGAGTAACGACCTGAGGGTAGCTGATCAATGAGATTCTAGGGGATGCGTGAGATAAAAGTGCTTAGTTCAGGAAGTCAATGTACGACAGTTTATGAACTCTTCCCAAAGTGCATTTGTGAAACTAGATGCAGCTAGAACCGCGAGGCGCTAGCGAACTGTGTGTTCGTATGTGCGTGTGCGCCTCTTTCTGTTAAAAGCGTTCATACCCAAGCCTATGGGAGGGATTTTGACAGAGGGCTTCGAGTCATAGGCAAAGATGCCGTGGCATTCGCCGGGGGAGTTTTTTGTGTCATAGTGTTTAGTGTCCGGTTGGAAATGGGTAAGTGTTACCTTTACTTTAGCCAAAGGGGTGGCTTGTTTGATATCTTGTAAGATGTTCCATTTTATTAACTTTGTCTTTAAACTTGTGTGTGTACTTACCGGGATGTGTTCTGTATCTTTGTACAGATGGTTCTGGATTTCGGTGGGACAGAGTTCCCAGGACTTTTGGGTGACTTGACAATGAGTTGTTTTAAGTTAGTCTGTAAGACTGGATTACTTAGTTAATCGACTTAGTTATTATTGTAAATAAACGTTATGTTATGATGCAACTCTCTCATTTTCATTACCTGTTAGAATGGAGAGAAAGAGGTGGAGAGAGAGAGAGAGAGAGAGAGGAGGAGAGAGAGAGAGATGTGGGGTGATTGCCGAGAGAGAGAGAGAGAGAGAGAGGCTGTGTATGTAAATGGAGTTATGGGGTCTGCCTTCCGTTTCGTGTCCACGCTTACCGTATGAATACATGGCGGTTTTCCCCATGTTATATACATATATATATATATATATATATATATATATATATATATATATATATATGAATAACTTGCTCGGACGAAGTATATAAAACGTGATGCTATGTATAAATAAAGGTTTTTTTTGCCACGAAGGAAAAAAAATGAAAAAACGAGTTGGCCGAGTACTTCCTTCGTGGCAAAAAAAAACCTTTATATATATATATAATATATATATATATATATATATATATATATATATATATATATATATATATCATATATAGGTATATAAATATGTGCGTATATATGTATACATATATTTGTGTGTGTGTGTGTGCATGTGTGACTGCATTAACTGGAAATCTATCAACAAACAACATCAAAGCTACCATTAATGACGACTGATAAAATAAAAAAAAAAACCAGAAAGTAAAGTCAGTCGTCCAAACACTACCCCTACTGCCAATTATACTGTCAGTCTGCTGATCAGCGAAGCGAAGTAGGGTTAGGTTCAGCAATTGGACTGATTTTGCGCCCAGAAAGCCGGGCAACATCGGCGTATAATCCTAAAGCCAATCTATGTGGAGGTACTATTAACTAAGTAACTCCTTCTGAGGTGAGAAGCGCCGGTTTGTAGTTTGAATCCCATATTATACTTATTATTCTTATTCTTCTGTAATGTTTGACTCTGAAAACCTTTGGCAATATCGAAGATATTATTATTATTATTCTTTATTGACAAAACGTTACACATGTTGTACTACTATATTTACATTTAGTTTGCACAAAACAGTGGTTTTTAATATATAACAATAACCCATTTTACCAATACATTATAAAATATTTTGTCCATAAAAAGGAAAATATTCTCATTCATAACATCTAGCTACTGACCAAACATCACAACATCGAAATTAAAAATTGGGGACGAGAGTTTCCAAGCATCTCGTATGTTACAGCGCCCAAAGTAAAATGGAAAAATTATTATTATTATTATTATTATTATTATTATTATTATTATTATTATTATTATTATTATTAATATTCTGCACTGTGGTCTACGAAAACCACAGAGTATTTTGGAATTTAATCCGCGTAACCAATTCCTCTTTTCACTCTTCTCGAAAATTCAAATAATAATATCGCTTTACAATCAGAAGTCTTTTGTTGAGTCTCCATGTGCCATTTTTCACTTGGTTTATTGACTTTGAATGAAGAATATTTCGATGCACTGACCTGTGCAGTTGGTGAGAAATAAGATGGTAAGGGTTTATCGCGTTAGTTTGGCGAAGTGAAAGTATATAAGTATTCTTAGTACAACCTCCCTCCGCTGATGAACTTACTTTCACTTCTTCCTTTGGACTTTGTGCCAGGATTACTTTGAATCTGGTCAAAGATAATTTATAATTTAAAAGGCCAACTTGCAGCACAGATATCCCAAATCCCCGTATACTGACATCTTTATTATTAAGAGGCACATCTAAATTTAGCGTTGTTTTTTTTTATATTCCGAAGGAAGATTTGTGCAGGTAAATTAAAAACCAAATCCTACCGAACACAGGGGATGAGTGCGTTTATGTGATAAGCTGTATCGCACTTTAGTCAGAGATGGAAAGTTTAACATGTAAGGGCATAAAAGATAAGACCAAACTGGGGATAAACAAAAAGTACAGATCAGCCTCAGCATCATCTGTAATGAAGAAAAATGTACATAATGAGGTAAAAACTGGGTCCATGGTTAATTCTCTCATTAAAATCAGAATTTTAAATGAAACTCTAAAGGAGTTTATGAATAGATGGAAAAATTATTACGTGGAAAAATTTATATCAATCGCTTCGTGATGTTCCGAAAATTGGCGATAATGGGATTTTTCTAAGAATACTTTGATGACATGAAAGAGAATAAAAATATGCCGTATTGAATGCTTTGATGATAAGGTTTCTACGTATTGAGAGGGAGACTGGCTTTGGGATCAGTATTAGTTTAAGAGGAGAGAGAGAGAGAGAGAGAGAGGAGACGAGAGAGAGAGAGGAGAGAGATAGAGAGAGAGAGAGAGAGAGAGAGACCTTTATTCAAGTAGCATTCCTCTTGTTCATTACAATATAACAGAGCATATTTAGCTCTCTCTCTCTCTCTCTCTCTCTCTCTCTCTCTCTCTCTCTCATCTCTCTCTTACCTCTTCTCTCGTATTATTATTCAAATGTCGAGGTAGAATTCAGGTTCCGGAGAATCAGCAATGGAAGATAATTATGTTCTGTTAATGTGACTTCAATTCGAAAGATAGCCTGTTTATAGGAACGTTGAAGGATCATTATACTATATTTATTTGAAAAAATGTAAGCTGGTATTTTAAAGCATTGTATGAAAATTCAGTATTTGAGCTGGGTATAGAGACTGATGTCATTAGGCATTATTGTTTGGTCAAAAACCATTAAATTTTCTTTATTGGCAATGTAAATTTGCCAAGAAAGTTCTCTTGCAATGGTTGGCCGCCTTCACTTTCAAGTACAGGGATGTTTAATTTTCATAGCAGTTTATTGCCAAGCTAACATATTTATTTTCGTATATTTGCTTTTAGATAAAAATTCTCTTTAAGACCGGATTTATTTTATTTACATATTGGGCTTACTAACACAGAAATTTCGTGCAAAGGAGATAAAACATGAAGTGAGGAATTTGAACTAATTAGTAAGCAGCTTTCGTCTTCAGAGTATCCTGACCATATAATTGAGAAAGCTATTCATAAAGCAAACGTAATTTTTTACCGAGCCCCTCAAAGCAAGACCAGAGAGACACCCAACAATAAAATAAAAATCCCACACCTGGACAGGATTAAGATGGTGACCCAGACTCTCGGAAAATCTAACCCTTTTGCCTTTACCTACCCAAATACCTTAGCCAAATCCCTGATTAACGTCCAACAAAAGACATCCCCAAGGACACAGGAGTTTATGAAACCCCACGCCTGGACTGTGACCAATCTTACATAGGTTTTACAGGAAAATCACTTCCCCAGACATTAATACAACATTAACGGTCAGTTAGGTATGGGCAACAGAGCAAAGCTATTTTTAACGATATAAATAACCATAACCACAGAATAAACGTATAATTTATAACAGCAGATATCGGTACAAAAGTCAAATGATAGAGGAAGCCTTGATTAAACAAAGACAGGTAATGAACATCTCAAAGGGCGCCTGGGATTCAGATATCATTGATAAAATCTTCTTTCAACCAACACTTACGAAGATTAAAGAAGAATTACCAGTGGGGAGGGGGTGGGGGGGGGGGTGACTTAGAAAAACGTGCTACCTTTTCTGTAACTTTTCTCGTCATTTCCTACCTGGAGAGAGAGACAAGAGTCTCTGAAATATAGTACTTTCCATATTTGGGCGTTTTTATGGAAAATATCTTGTTAACTTGATTTTCAACCGAAGCACCTGATTAGTAGCAAGAATGGAACGTTAATTTTCGTTTACCTTTTCAAGCTGAATTATCAAGCGAGTTTCTTCAATGACATTCTCCGCACAACAATCATGAAACGAGAAATTCTCTCTCTCTCTCTCTCTCTCTCTCTCTCTCTCTCTCTCTCTCTCTCTCTCTCTTGATGGTTCAATTTCACGCAAGATGGTTTCCCATTGATCAGGAACTCTGTAATGAAGACAAGTTCTCTCGAGAAGAGTCTAAATGCCGTCGTTATTTATTGATTGCGGTAACTTGGCTCAGCTGCATTCCGGAGAGGGCCATAGTAAGACACATTGCAGAGTTTCATTGCAAGTATCGAGGCCCTTATGGGAATATTTTATGCATAATGTCTTTTTTTTTTTTGAGGGAAAAAAAGACGAAGAATTCAGTCTATGTGTAGATTTTTTGTTTTCAATTTTTAACATTCTTTTTTTGTTAATCGATGTAATGCAGGAAAAATAATTAGTAACAAATAACAATGTTAATCGAAGTAACACAGGAAAAGGTAATTAATAACTAGTAACATAATGAGAAGTAACGGTGATGAGCTAATTCTTAGTGACGGTTTATGAAAACAGTCCTAAAATACTTACATGTAACAGAGATTGAAAAATGACAGTTTTGGCTGTGGCAAATAAATTACAGGTAACAGAAAACCTTGAGCGAGCTAGAATTTTCCGGATACGTGTGGGAATGAAAATGAAAACGTTATTTTTCACATTACATTGGAATACGAAATGATTTATATACTTATATATATATATATATATATAAGATATATATATATATATATATATATATATATATATATACACCATTTGTTTCTCCTTTAATTATCGGGAGAAATGTCGTAGGTGTGAAATGTTTATAAATGTAAATAGTAGAGCAATCTTTCTCTCTCTCTCTCTCTCTCTCTCTCTCTCTCTCTCTCTCTTCTCTCTCTCTCTCTCTCTCTCTCTCTCTCTCTCTCTCTCTCTCGATGAGGCAGCAGGAAGGGAGCTGGCATTTCTCATCTATGAGATCAACTACAGCCCTAACCAAAAAGATACAAAAGCATTCATAGATATATTAGAATCATATGATCCTTCAAACTGGAACAAATCAGCAGAAAACATCTTGAAAATAATTGAAGAAGTTCCAAATAAAATCCAAGTGGTCAAGAGACTCATAAAGAAAATATACATAAATCAACATATTCCGACAAAGAAAATGAATAAGGTGAACATTGTAAATATCCTAATTGATGCAATAGGAAAAAGAATGCCAAAAGCATGCAAACTGTGTAAGGTGTGGTATAGCATAGTTAATCCACAAAACCTGATCAGAAATGTGCTGCATGCAAACATTCCGACGCATCCCACAAATGTGCTGAGGTAATGCAAGATATGAGTAAAGATACCAGAATATTTTGCTCAACATATCTATCATGGATAGACATTGTTATTAAATCAAGACTGAATGTACAAATAGTTGAGGATGAAGAAGAAGAGGAAGAGAAAGAAGAAGAAGAGGAAAACGGAAGAGAAGTAAATAAAACTAAAATGACAGAAAAAAATAAGGAAAACAAAGAACAAGATAAAAGTATGGATGCAGAGATACTCATTGATACTACATATGAGGCAATCAAGCAGCATACATACGAAGAAATAAATTACATGACAACACAAAAGAAAATCCCGAAGACGCTCTACCCAGATTTGAACAATGATTGGAAAGAGGAAAAAATAGACAAGAAAGACAAAGTCTGCAACCTTTTGAGAAAAGAGGCAATTGCAGATTCGGAGAAAGATGTTACTACAAACATCCTAAGGTATGTCACAACTATGAAATATATGGTAAATGTGCATACCTAGACGGCTATGAGGATGATTGCAGAGATCTACATCCAAAAATATGCAAAAACCTAAAAGAAGGAAAAGGATGTAAGTTCGAAAAAAAAATGTAAATATATGCACCCTGTAGCCATGAATCAAAATCAAATAAATAATCATTCAAATAATAAAATCCAAAATAAGAAAGAAACAAATAAAGAGAGGAATGAAGAATATCAGGTGAGAGAAAAAACCAAGCCATCAACGCGATATGGTGTGTCACCAAAATATTTCCAACCGTCAGCTCCAAGATACAACTCAAGAGATAAGAACTGTATTTATGATGCAAGAGGATATTGCAGATACGGAGAAAATTGCAGATTCAGACACAAAATGAATAATTATGATGAAGGAAGATCAAATATTATGGAAAAGTTGGATTATTTAATGTCAGAATTTCTGGAAATGAAAAAAGAACAACATACCAGAACAGGAAAGAGACATGGGAAAATCCTTATTATTATCCATATTAAATGAAGGAGAAAACACGCAAACCATCGTAGTGATGAGTGCGCAGGGTTTAGTTACGAGTAACTCAAAAAGAAAAATAGAGTACTTAAAAGAACTAACCCAAATTGAAAAGAAAATAGATATAATGAATATAAGTGAAACCTGGTATTCCCAAGAGACTGGGAATGATGATCAAATAAAAGGATTCCAAACTTATAGATCAGATAGAAAAAATAGGAATCAAGGGGGAACCGCAATATATGGGAAAGACAAAAAACAAGGAAAAATATATGAGAAATATAGTAACTCAGAATGTGAACTAATAGCGGTAGAATTTGAATCTGAAAAATTAATGAACATAGTAATATATAGACCCCCTAATACTAAAGAGTTTGACATAATAATAGAAAAATTGGATGATATATGTAGAAATCACAAGGACTGGACTATTCTCCTATCTGGAGACTTCAACTCTCCTTTTGTAGACTGGAAAGAACGAATAGGAGATTGTGGTTGTATTTATGCATATAAAAAAGAGAGTAATAGTAGTGCAGAAGATAAGAGGCAATTCGAAAAGCTATTAGATATGCTACTAGAATACAACATTCAATAAATAAATCACCTGCCAACAAGAAAGGAAAATACTTTAGACCTAGTATTTGTGAATGAGATGAATTATGTTAAAGAAATAATAGTTTATAATGCGAGTATTTCAGACCATAATGTCATAGAATTAACAGTCCATTCCAAACCAAGTGAAAACAGAGATAAGCAAGAAATGAAAAAGTGGGAAGGATATGGAAAATACAACTTCTACAGTTAAAATATAAAATGGTCAGAAATAAATGAAGAATTAAACAAAGATTGGGATAACATTTTCGTAAGTGATGACATAAGGGTAAATACGGAGATACTATATAAAATATTAGAGAAAATAGTGGAAAAATATATACCGAAGAAGAAAAGTAAACATCAGTCATGCATACCAAGAGACAGAAGGATCTTGTCCCAGAAAATCAGAAGTGGAAAAAAGGTCTTGCAAAAGAAAAAAATGCATGGAAAGTATAGAACTAAATGTAAGATAGAAAATGCAGAACAAAAGAATATACAATCAAAAGAAAAGGAAAAAAAGGAAAAAACGGGACTTAGAAGAAAAAACTCAAGTAAATATCAAGCAAAACCCCAAACTATTATACTCATACGCAAAAAAGATGAATAAAAGAAGAATAGAAATAGGCCCTCTAAGAATTGAAGGGAGATTAACGAATGAAAAAAAGGAAATATGCAACATACTGGCAGAACGATATAAGAGAGAATTCACCCCTAGAATTGATAATGAAGATAATGATACAGAAGTAAGGGACGAAAATAGTGAATATTTAGCTGACATAGATATTAATGAAGCTGATATTGTGCAGGCTATTAATGAAATTAAAAATGGAGCTGCTGCAGGGCCTGATGGAATTCCTGCTATTTTGTTTTGTTAAGAAAGTAGTTCATTCTATCGCAAAGCCACTTGCAATATTATTAAGACAAAGTGTAGATACAGGCAAGATTTATGATGAGCACAAATTAGCATATATTACCATTACTTTCAAAAGTAGATCAAGACTAGAAGCAAGTAATTATAGGCCTGTGAGTCTAACATCACATATTATGAAAGTGTATGAAAGGGTAATGAAGAAAAATATTATGAAACATTTAATAAAAAATAATTTGTTTAATATAAGACAACATGGTTTCGTACCCGGAAAAAGTACACAAACCCAACTGTTAGTCCACCGTGAGAACATATACAAAAATATGAAAAGCGGAAATGAAACAGATGTGGTTTATCTAGACTTTGCAAAAGCTTTTGACAAGGTAGACCATAATATATTAGCGAAGAAAATTAGAAAACACAATATCATGGATAAAGTAGGAAGATGGTTAAAAGAACTTTTACTCAACAGAAAACAGATAGTTATTGCAAATGATGAGAAATCGGATGAAGCTAAGGTAATATCCGGTGTGCCACAAGGTACGGTGTTAGCTGCAATATTGTTTGTTATTATGATTGCAGACATAGACAGTAATGTTAAGGACTCGGTAGTGAGTAGTTATCCGGATGACACAAGAATAAGTAGAGAAATTACTTGTGATGAAGATAGGAACACGCTACAAAAAGACCTTAACAAAGTATATGATTGGGCAGAGGTAAATAGGATGGTATTTAACTCTGATAAATTTGAATCAATAAATTATGGAGACAGAAGGAAAGCTATATGCATATAGGGGACCTAATAATGAGACAATCACAAATAAGGAAGCAGTTAAAGACCTTGGTGTGATGATGAATAGGAACATGTTATGCAATGATCAAATAGCAATTCTATTGGCAAAATGTAAAGCAAAAATGGGAATGTTGTTACGGCACTTCAAAACAAGAAAAGCTGAACACATGATTATGCTGTATAAAACATATGTTCGTAGTCCACTTGAATATTGCAATATGATATGGTACCCACACTATCAAAAGGATATTGCACAAATAGAGAATGTACAAAGGTCCTTTACAGCTAGAATAGAAGTTAATTAAGGACCTTGACTACTGGGAAAGACTACAATCATTGAAATTATATAGTCTAGAAAGGAGAAGAGAACGCTACATGATAATTCAGGCATGGAAATAGATAGAAGGAATAGCCGAAAACATCATGGAACTAAAAATATCAGAAAGAGCAAGCAGAGGTAGATTAATAGTGCCCAAAACTATACCAGGAAAAATAAGGAAAGCACACAGGACCTTAATCCACTACGCACCAGCATCGATAATGCAGCGTCTATTCAATGCGTTGCCAGCTCATCTGAGGAATATATCAGGAGTGAGTGTAGATGTGTTTAAGAATAAGCTTGACAAATATCTCAGCTGCATCCCAGACCATCCAAGATTGGAAGATGCAAAATATACTGGAAGATGTACTAGCAACTCTCTGGTAGACATTAGAGGTGCCTCACACTGAGGGACCTGGGGCAACCCGAACAAGATGTAAGGTCTGTAAGGTAAGGTAAGGTAAGGTCTCTCTCTCTCTCTCCTCTCTCTCTCTCGTCTTCTTCTCTCTCTTAGCGGTCTGGTCTCACATCCGGTAAACCCTCGTTTGATACCAAACTGGAAAAAAAAAAAAAAAATTGAGGGTTGTATCCAGCAGTCTTCTTTGATCTAATAGTCAATTATACAATATATATTATATATATATATATATATATATATATATATATATTTATTATATATATATTATTATATTAATACATATAATAGATATATATATAGATAGAATAAAATATATATATTATAGATAGATATGAGTATAGAAGTATAATATATAGATATATAGGATATATATATACAGATATATGGATAATATATAATTATATTATAGAGATATATAAGATATAAGATTATATTATTTATAGATGATATTATATTAATATATATATATATATATATATATATATATATATATATAGATATATATATATATATATATATATATATATATATATAGATATATATATTATATTATATATATATATATATATAATATATATATATATATAATATATATATATATATATATTAGTTATAACATGGTTAACATGAATGTAGTAAATTATAGGAAATATTTAAAGAAATCTACCCTATTAAATTGGCCTGGTGTTTTTGTGGTGAAGAAGTTTTAATAAGCGAGAGGAGAGAGAGAGAGAGAGAGAGAGAGAGAGAGAGAGAGAGAGAGAGAGAGAGAGAGAGAGAGAGAGACGTAATTTAAAGTCTATGTTATGCAGTGTCGCAACTTTCAACGATATGAACGATTCTATGATGTCATATATGTTCGTTAAAACATTTTTGTAGGGTGCGTTTTGTTTACACTCAAGCGTAAATCAATGAAATTTGTTGTATGGTGATTTAAATGATATTACAAATAGGCGTATCACAAGATACGCCTGTTCGCCAAGTTGATATTGCTCTTTTTGAAACGCTACAAAGAGACGTAACTTTAGTTACGCCTATACGTTTCGTGAATGGTTACTCTTTTTTTATTTAAGTCCTCACCTAAAGATGCTCTAATACAGCAACCGTTAGGCGTACAGATACGCCACTTTGTCACACTATAAAACTCGCCGCGAGAAACATAATGGTGATATTATCTCAATTTTCAACTTTTTTGAGATACGCCCCTTTGTCACGGCAGTAACGTTATTATATTATAATATATATATATATATATATATATATATATATATATATATATATATATATATATATATATATATATATATATTATATAAACCCCAACAGTACACTACAAACTAAACATATAATTGACTGATTAGATCAAAGAAGCCGAATGGAAACAATACTTTGTGTACGTATGTATTTAGGTATGAAAAGAGAAAATGAAAAAGGAACAGACATGAGTAATTAAAGCTTTGTTGAAATGTACACCCATCATAATTAAAAATCCGGGGCCATTCATTCTCCCTTCCCTACTCAAGATGTTTTGTGACGCTTGTGACCGTACCTCCTTTTTCTCGGGTTATTTATTATCCCTTTTCCTTTCCACCTGTTTCCCTTACAATAATCCATTCCATGCATCGCTGTAGCTTTGCGTTGAGACGAAGGCAGATATCACCTTGATTCGTTGCCGCTCAAAGCCTTCACGTAATCCCTCGGGTGAGAGACACGAAAAAGAATATTCTGTTCTTCCAGATTCTAAGACGAAATTTTCCTTTCAGTCTTCTGCTCTGGGACTTTGAGCGTTTTCCTTTCGTTGAGACCAAAGGATTGGAAGTACCGGAGGCTTTTACGATTTACAAACTACAAGGAATAAATGAAGAAAGACTTCAGAGAAGGTGGAATATTGATGAGCCGTCTGAGGGGGGGGGGGGGGGGGGTGGCGATTGAAAGGGAGGAACGGAGTAGGAGAGACCTGGTTTATATTTAGGTCCTTACTGATTATCTAATTGGTAAGATTACGATACCCAACGCCATAATCCACTCCAGTATGGAGTGGCATTTGGAAAAAAACTACAAATTGCAGAACAAATTTATTTAAGAAATCCACATACACTTTCGGAGCGTCATGATCCCTCTTCAGTGTAGAAACTAAAGCCCAACTACAGTCCATTATGAGTAAAGTTCACAAAGACAGAAAGAAAAATAATATAACATAAAAATATTAGCAACTAATGGAGTGGTTTAATTTCCAGGGGAAAGGCGTCGTCACTATCGAAACCGGACATTTAAGAAATAATCCGTCAAGTTAACTACCAGTTATTTCCGAGTAACCTGAATAAACAACGTAAAGGTCATAACAGTGAACTGCTACCTTTTTATTTTTATAAGTTATGTATGAATCATAAACAGGGTAAAATAATTTAATGAAGGTAGAAATTATCTTTATATAAAGAGAAAAACAGTGCATTATGGCATTATGTTTAAGACATACTTACTACACACACATATATACATATTTATATACGTATATATAATTATATATATATATAAAAGCTGTCAATAAGGGAGTTACCATGCATTCCATAATAAAAGAAACTCAAGAGATGTCCTTGGAGAAACAAAAACAAATGGATATGGGTCAGTAGGTAATACCACGTCCGAGTGCTTTATCGATAATTGCCCTTTGAATTATTTTTGAATTGAAAATGGCCACTCCCGTGTTTGAATTTAGACAGCTTCAACAATTCTACGTTTAGAGCAATCCTTTCATTTGTAAACCAATTTAGCATTTTTCCAGTCTACTCTGTGGTTTTCGCTGGTTATGTGATTAAAATGAGGAAAAACGTGAATAATATAATAAATGATTTTATGATTCTACGATAGTTTAAATATTAAGTTATTGTTCGTGAACTAGTTTGTTTTCGAAATGTGGAAAACTGGAAGGATTTCCATTGTGGACCATGATATAAACCTGACCACACTAGGAAACATTGTTTGGAAACAAAGTTTGCAAACTGTTTACAAGCACTTTCCAGGAAACTGTTTGCAAACTTTGTTTCCAAACAATGTTTCCCAGTGTGGACAGACCTTAAGAATGCTTGTGTGTTGTTCTTCCATTTCATAATTACACTTTGTAGGAGGGAGTAATTGGTTCAGATTGATAAAAATAAATCATATAACGTATACTCTGTTCATATAAAAGAGTCATCAACATATCAAAGCCATTTCAGGTTACATATATGGGGAAGAAGCCGTTTCAAAATATTCCATGAACAAGTTGCATGATACAGAGAAGAGAGGATTACCATTGGCATTCAAGTACATTGTCACTTATGTACAATTTAGCAAGGATAATAAATGCTTGACAAGCAACCGAGTGATGATCAATGCTTGGCTAGCAACCGGGTGATTAAGGTTCAGCCATGGAATTTTGCTATTCAAAACTCTACTATGGTTTCCTGGACAGGAACCCTGTTGAAGAGAGAAGCTACAACAAGGTTTGACATCTTTCCATGGTAAAATTAAGTTTTGGCATAAGTCCAGAAAATCAGTGTAGTTCTTAATATGACAAGCAGATATCGACCCTAATGCAGGGGACAAAAGATTAGCACACATTTTGAAGGATTGTATTACGTCAGTCATAAAGTGGCAGAGCCACAGTCTAAACATAGATGAAACATACAAAATGGATTGGAAACTTTTTGTATTTTCAACATGGCTGTTTCTTTCTACGTTTACCAGTTCCTCTTTGGACGAATGGTTTACTTGCTCGCCTATCGATTCGGTAGCCGTGAGCTCGACTAACCCGCTCTGCCATCGTGGAATCAGAGGAATTTATTTCTGGTGATTAGAAATTCACAATAATGTAGGTCCCGCTGCTAGGTAACCAGTTGGTTCCTAGCCACGTAGGAAATATCTAATCCTTCGGAACAGCCCTAGGAGAGCTGTTAATCAGCTCACTGGTCTGGTTAAAGTAAGATATACTTAACGTTTCTACCTTTTATTTTTCCTTGTGGAAAGCTTTGGGTTGATCATTCCCTTGCTGAGGAGAGAAGTTTCACACACCACGAATTGGCAACGTGATTAGCACGAGAACGAAAAGAGGGAAAGAGATTGAGAGGAACTAAATTTCAGGATGTAATTAGACACAAGACCTACTTTTTCTAAGTGACTGAAGGTCTTAATCAGATTGTATCGTCCCTTAATACAAATGAAAGCGCCTTTAAACCTTGCAACTGTAGTAGGTCCCCACAATTAGCTATCCCTCATCAGTCCTTAAACAGAAAATAAAAAGCTAAAATATAGTCATGTAATTAGAGACGAATCCTCTTTTTCAGGACGGCAGGACATGTTAATCAAAAGGAAATTAACGATGATGAAAATAAAAATAAAAATATTTTCAAATGAGCAACTCTGATAGATTTTTGATATTTCCTTCCTTCTTTCACTAGCCCTGAGAGAGAGAGAGAGAGAGAGAGAGAGAGAGAGAGAGAGAGAGAGAGAGAGAGAGAGAGAGAGAAAGTCACTGAAATAGTGTGATGCTTCTTTTGATGGATAACAGTAAAAAATTGCAATGGATGAGACATTTTCAGAGATGACGCAGATAATTATCTGTGTTCTGGTTCCTTTGTTACATTGTTAATTTATGTTACGCTGTTGCTTTCTGGCAGTTTCCAATAAGAACAGAGACGTTAAAGGCCTTTGTATTCCAATATCAATACTAGTGTCGTGTGTCTTTCCTTGTTTTTGCTGTGTGTAGATGTTTACATCTTTGCCTGTCTCCCTTTCTTGCACTTCTGCTTTGCATTCCCTCCTTCAACATTTCTCACGTCATTTTTCTGTCAGTGACGGATTCTATCTAATTCCCTGTTCTGCGAGTTCAAGTTTTCACCGGATAAGACGAATGGAATGAGAGGAAGGAAGGAAGGAAGAAGCAGTAGCTGAAATTCTCTTCAAAGTTATTTATTTTTTTGTTCGACTGCCGTGGAACCATCTTGCCAAATGTTGATTTCAGGTGATTTTTTGAGCCAGACAGATTCACGACTTCTGAGAAACTGCGAACTCTGTTCAGGGAAGGAGATCTTAAAAGGGAAATCATCGAGTCATCTTGTGAGATCTGAAAGGGGAGGGAATCGTTAATGTCTCCTGACAAGACTGTTTGTTCCTCTGCTTTTTCGTCCTCACGTCTCTATTCCTTTCGAAATTGTGGATTGTTTCGTTGTTTTGAGAAGAAGTTCATTCTCTGGAGATATGTAAATCTAGAGAAATAGGGAGAGTGAAAGAGAAATGTCGATTTTTTATATTACATATTCTTCTCAAAGAATAATCAATACTCGATGAGTTTTTTTTATAATGACCTCGTTGTTTTTAGCGGAAGTGAAACGCAATTAATCCAATCATAAATCAACGATTCTGTCGGAAGAATGGCTTTGTATTTATCTCTGAAATGAAAACGGACAAAAAAAATGTGATGGTGAATGTCGTCTCGGCATAATAATCGTCACCAGCCAGTCACGCACTCCACCTGGTCCTATTAGAACCTCGAATAGAGACTTGTTGTTAATTACCAAAGTTTGGTTTTGTCAGAGTTGTAGTCAAAGAGAGAGACCCTTTTCATCCACCAGAGGAAGATTCTCTCTCTCTCTCTCTCTCTCTCTCTCTCTCTCTCTCTCTCTCTCTCTCTCTCTCTCTCTTCCAGTGAGTGAATGAGCAGATGTTTGTTGAAATATAATTACGTTTGTAATATCATAGAAAGAATATCTGACCAAAATATTGGTATATTTCCTATGGACCATTGGTGTTACGCCCACGTAAAAATACAAACATATGAAGAGACTGTCTTTTATACTGTGAGATTTCTAATCCGGATAATCTTGTATCGTGAGGGTACTAACCCTGAAGAATCCTATATCGTAAATAACTAACCCTGGATAATCCTATATTGTGAGATTACTAATTCTGGAGAATCCTTTTTCGCGAGATTACTAACTCCGGAGGATCCTTTATCGTGAGATTACTAACCCCGGAGAATCCTTTATCGTGAGATTACTAACCCCGGAGAATCCTTTATCGTGAGATTACTAACCCCAGAGAATCCTTTATCGTGAGATTAACCCTGGAGAATACTATATCGTGAAATTATTAACCTGGAGAATCCTATATCGTGAGATTATTAACCCCTGAGAATCCTTTAGCGTGAGATTACTAACCCTGGAGGTTACTAACCCCGAAGAATCCTTTATCGTAAGAGTACTAAACCTGGAGAATCCTTCATCGTGGAGTACTAACCCTGGATAATCCTAAATCGTGAGATTACTAACTCTGGAGAAACCTTTTTCGGGTAATTATTAACCCTAGAGATCCTATACATGAGATTATTAACCCTGGACAATCCTATATCTGAAGATTACAAACCAAGGAGAATCCTTAATCGTGAGATTACTAACCCCGGAGAATACTTTGTCATGAGATTACTAACCCCAGAGGATCCTTTATTGTGGAGATTACTAACACCAGAGAATCCTTTATCGTGAGATCACTAACCCTGGAGAATCCTTTATCATGAGATTATTAATCCCAGAGAATACTTTATCGTGAGATTAGCCCTGAAGAATACTATATCATGAGATTACTAACCTTAGAGAATCCTATATCGTGAGATTACTAACCCCGGAGAATCCTATATCGTGAGATTATTAACTATTGTGAATTCGTTATTGTAAGACCACAGCTCCGAAGAATCTTTATCGTAAGTTTTATAAACCCTGGAGAATCCTTTAAATCGGGAAGGGATACTAACCCGGAGATCTATATCGTGAGATTACTAACCATGGAGAAAAAAATCCTATATTGTGAAATTATTAACCATTGTGAATCCGTTATTGTGAGATCACTAACCCCGAAGATTCCTTTATCATGAGATTACTAACCATGGAGAATCCTATATCCTGAGATTACTAACCCCGAAGAATCCTTTATCGTGAGATTACTAACCATGGAGAATCCTATGTCCTGACATTACTAAACCCGAAGAATCCTTTATCTTGAGATTACTAACCATGGAGAATCCTATATCCTGAGATTACTAACCCCGAAGAATCCTTTATCGTGAGATTACTAACCATGGGGAATCCTATATCATGAGATTACTAGCCCCGAAGAATCCTTTATCATGTGATTACTAACCATGGAGAATCCTATATCGTAAGATTACTAACCCTGGAGAATCCTGACAATTCTACCAGAAATGGTGTGACGCAGTGATAAAGTCAGCAAAGGAAAAGAATCTCACGAAAAGGAGAAAAACGTCCGAAAAGAAAAATCAGAAAGGCAGTGAAAGGAAACAACAGGAGAGAGAGAGAGAGAGAGAGAGAGAGAGAAGAGAGAGAGAGAGAGAGAATTCGTTTCAAAAGTAACTCCTGTAACTGTGTCCAGTCAGGCCGATATTTTCATGGGATATTTGCCGTGGTGTGTCGTTCGTTTTAATTCGGCAAGTGAAATGGAATTGGTTTTTTATGTTTAGCCGTTTGTTTCTTGACAAAATAAATGTTTGTATATTTTGAATGTTAGAAATATTTTTGTCGTTCATAGGCAAATGTTTACAATGGCTGGCAAATTTGCTTGGGTGAGCAGAAACTCGTCTTTAGTCGCAGTACTTCCTCAATACTTCCTCATTTTTATTTTAAAATTTCCATCTGATCTTGAAACTTCTTCTGATATTAACAGGAGAACTAAGTCTTATTTGCAACGGTTGGAAAAGACTACTATAGTAGATTCACATCACCCGTGCATCTGATGTCTAGGCCAGTCCCTTACGACGCTCCTGATTGGCTGTTGATAAGCCAATCACCGGGTTGGAAACTCTCAGTCTCTCTCGAGAGTTCACATAGGCAGGATGTAGGTTCCACCTCTCCCGAGGGATACGTCTTTCAATAGTATCCCTCAGGAGAGGTGGAACATACATCCTGCTTGTGTGAACGCTCGAGAGAGACTGAGAGTTTCCAGCCCTGTCATTCGCTTATCAACAGACAATCAGGAGCGTCGTAAGGAACTGGCCTAGACATCAAATGCCCACCTGATGTGAAACTACTTTTTTTTTTATATAGTATATGTGCGTAAAAGACCAATTTTCTTGTATGGTCATATAAGAAATAGTTTTGAAATGTTTTAAACTACGTTGAATATATTTCATGGATAAATGGAGAACACGAAAAAGATTTGTAAGACAAATGCATAAAATGTTTTTCCTGTATACTTCTTTTAAGTGTAGGGTCGCAGATTTCCCAAGGTAAATAAGCAGTGGTTTTGAGTTTGTGTTCATTATTATAAAATTAGAACGTATACTATAAACTATGTACGTATACTTGTTTGCACAACGATAATTTTGTGCACTTTGATATCACTTCTGTCCATGATCAGTTTCTCTATTAAGTAAATATAATACCACACTCGTCGTGCTGTAAGAGCAAATTTGAACTCCTTTGTGCTTTTAATAAACACAACGGGATTTTTATTTTAATTATCTTTTCATGTATTTATCTATATATATATAATATATATATATATTTATATATATATATATATATATATTATATATATATATATATATATATAGATAGGATAGATAGATAGATAGATAGATAGATAGATACATAAACAATGTTGGTAATTTTCTGAGTAGTCTTCCAGGTAGACTATCTTATTTTTCCCGTGGAAAGATATTACGTATAGAATAATCAAAGTATAGGAAGTAGGAAGTACACTAAGTAGGATTTAATTTTTCTGGCTAAAAAAAAAAAAAAAAAAAAAGCGGGAAACTATTTTTCTAATTATTTGAGCATTTCTTCAGATAAATTATTTTCCTAAGTGCCTGGTGGATAGGGACTGATTATTGCGTTGATAATCATATGATTATTGCGTTGATAAGGAGGTTTACTACAGTTATGTACTAATGTAAATGTTCATGCTTAGAAATATAACACTTTATATTTTATCGAAGTGTTTAATGATGACAGGATAATTCACTCTGAATTCTTTGTTGTTATATACAGGCATAAAGAGAAATATATTTTTTATGTAAATATTCTGAATTTTCTTTATTTGCCGCCAGACCACTCGAGTATATCCTATTCGATTATGGAATTCACAACAGTTATCAACTCCGTCAAGTTAGCCAATTTAATGACATTTATTTCTGAATAATGACACTTGAGAATGAATGACTTTTTATTTTATCAGTAAAGTACATTGTTATGATCATCATTAATGTTGTTGTTGCTGTTATAACCGTTTGTTGTATCTTTCTTATACAGTATACTCCGATTTTATGTGAAGTTCTGTGCTGGCTTGAAAAGAGCGATATTCCTCTGCTGTCAGTTTTCACTGAAGCTTGAAAAAAAGAGTGGTGGTTTGTACAGAGAGCTGGGGAAACATCTTCAGATATTTCAATCATCCCTTGCTAACAATAAAAAAAATTTGCTTAGAAGTTTTCTATTACGTCAATTACGAACCAGCTCTTTAAAAGTTTGTAGTAAAATATTACTACTAAAAGTGTTGTGTGAAGATAGATCAGATTAATATATATCCGTTTCCATTGCACTGTCTTTAAGGAAAGACTGCCATTGGCGGTTTCCTCTGAAGATAAATTAGAACAGCATCAGGGCGGATCAAGGAAATTTAGGTAATTTATTGCAACCGCAAATCCCAGGACCCTTTAGAAGACACAAGGAGCCGCCAGCGATATTAGCGAATATCGCCAGGCATTTTTCATTTCAGGAAAACTCATTTATCTAACGATATATCGCGTTGGACGTGAAAAGTATTCTTCTTTTTCTTATATCGTGGTTCGCGTCTGAGAACGGGATGTTCAAGAGACTGTAAGCTTTAGGGCAATTCTTCTCTCTCTCTCTCTCTCTCTCTCTCTCTCTCTCTCTCTCTCTCTCTCATCCGGCTATCTCTCTCTCTCTCTCTCTCTCTCTCTCCATCTTATCTCTCTCTCTCTCTCTCTCTCTATATCTCCATCTCTATCTCGCTCTCTCTCTCTCTCTCTCTCCATCATTCTCTCTCTCTCTCTCTCTCTCTCTCTCTCTCTGTGTGTGTGTGTGTGTGTATATGAGTGAGACATATTTAGAAGTATTCCCAATCCGCTTTTTTAATTGTACAGTAAAATTTCTCTGTGTGTGTGTGTGTGTGTGTGTGCGCGCGCTTGCGCGCGTATGTGTGTTTGAATGACATATTTAGAAGTATCCCCAGTCCTTTTTTTAATTGTACAGTAAAATTCACTGCTTTCAGATGTAAGTAGGACTTTTTTATCATATGCAGTCAGAGAAGGCTTACCAGAGAATTCCTGAACTTGTAAAAAAAAAAAAAAAATAATAAATAAATAAATAAATAAATAAATAATTGGGATGGCAGATACCGCTGCTCTTCTTTGACAAGAATGAACGAACAATCTTCCAGTAGATCCACCAGATAATAATCAAGAGGGGTTCCTGTAAAATCCTCGAGATTTTAATTGGTGCTAGATTATAAGAAAACTGCAAAATCACGCAGGATTTAATAATTGCATAAATATATACATAAAATAATAATAAAGAATAAAGTATGTATACGCTGATAAGCCCTGGAATACATGTTTCCTCTAATTACTTAGTCTGCCTGATCTGTTTTCCTTGATACGTCAAATGACCGAGAATGGATTATGTAGTTAAACTAAGTGACATGTTCTTAAGAAGCAAATGACCGTCAATGTTAATGCCATGAAGGCTAATTAGCGCCTCAGTGGCGTGATCGGTATGGTGTTGACCTACCACTTCGATGGCCGCGAGTTCGATTCTCGGGCATTCCATTGAGGGGTTAGAGATGTGTATATCTGGTGACAGAAGTTCTCTCGACATGGTTTGGAAGTCACGTAAAGCCGTTGGTCCCGTTGCTGAATAACCACTGGTTCCATGCAACGTAAAAACACCATACAAATAAACAAACAATGAATGGTAATTGTTTCCAGCATCACAAGTGGAATTGATATCAAATACTGAAACGACGGATGGTTTAGATGTACAGTTATTTGAGGTCACTTCGACCGGGACTTTCCCTACCGCCATCCATCTGACGAAAGCAATCTGAACTAGAGTAGTTACTGTCCTCTGTGGCAATAGATGGAGGAATCAGATGCAGACAGCGTAACAAGAGGAGTGTTGGTATTCTGAACATGAAAAAACTGTCGTTATTAATTTGGAAGGTTTTACTTTACTTATCTGTTTATTTTTTTATTTATTTACTTTTGTATTTTTATAAAAGCAAATTCTTTAAGCTCCACTTTACTTAAAGGTTATAAATTTTAATGTTATCGTATGTGGGTAATTGAATGATTAGTCTAGAATAATGAACTGTCAAGAGAGGTCATAAGACGTGGAAATGAGTGATTTTACAAATCCTCATTTTTATTTTGTTTACTTTTATGCCAGTTTACAGTTTTCCTTAACCTTAGTAAAAAATCTCTAGAAATATTTCTACACTTTTGACTTTGATTTCGATTTCATATTGAAATTTATGCAGAATTCGGGCTGATGTTTCGAGTGAATACTTTTGCCCGCAACTTCGCTGTAACCTCAAGGATTTATTCCGAGCGAGTCAGAATATGAATATATTCTCCCCTTAAAGTTGCGTTTACACCAAGCGAGTCGAATCGATTCAATTCATGAAGAATCAACACGATTCATGATTCGTCCTGATTCGCCACACTATTTTCAATTTAACCGTTTGTACAAGCGAAACGAATCTATTCAATTCATGAAGAATCAACACGATTCATGATTCGTCTTGATTCGCCACACTAATTTCAATGTAACCGTTTAAAACCACCAAGGGAATCGAGTCAATTCAACTCATTCCAATTCGCTTGGTGTAACGGTTACATTGAATTTGGCGTGGCGAATCAAGACAAATCATGACTCGTGTTGATTCTTCATGAATTGAATCGATTCGATTTGCTTGGTGTAAACGCAGCCTTATTCTTTAAACCTGCTAGGATCGTGCTTGTTTTTTCTTTTAACATTTATTCCTTGTGGTTCCTTGCAATTATTTATTTTTTTAATGGTAAATCAGAGCATAAGAAGAAGATCCCTTCACTGATTATTTTCAATACTAACTATATCAAGTCTACAAAACTTCAGTCACTGACATTCAGACGGCTGTGATTCGTCCATATCTCTATCTCTGTACTGAATTCAGCATGTGAGTACGGATGGTTTAGATGTACAGTTATTTCATTAATGAACGTGATGAATAATTAACAAAACTCTTGATATGGAACATTTGATTAATGTATCATAAACAGGTACCACAGTTCATAATCGAGCAATTACTCATAACAGAAAAATGGTCTTGGGAGGACCTCATATTTTTCAAAAATTCTTTATGAAATATTGTACTGGCGTCTTCACTTATAAGATTATCATCATTTGCTTAATATATGGGTTGTGTTTATTAATCCTTCTACAGTGAAGACACCTAGACTAGCGTGCTGCTTAAATCAGTCACGATCCGTGAGAGAAAAGGTATTTGCAAACTTCCCTTCCTAAGAGATGGCAGGGCGCCATTATTCGTGTAAAAGAAAGCCTCAATGCAGAGAGCAGCTATCAACATGAATTTATATATTGTATTTTTCCTGACAGAAGATTAGAAAATATTGATAAGACTTTCAAAATACACGTTTCATCACTTCCCAAATTCCCGGTATAGTTGCTTTTCCTATTCATGAATACAAATTTCACGGCCAAAGCCAAAGTCACATTGGTTCTATGTATCAGTGTGACCCTTATTTGCTGAACTCTCAGCTGAGGATTTAAATTCATATTTTCCTTCATGAATACATATATTCTCTGTGGGAAGAGGACGAGCAGAGCCCCCAGAATTTCTATATTGCTTCCTCCTCCACCTCCTCCGCCTTTTCTCCTTTTTGCCTCTTCTCCCATACCATAAAGCGATTACGTTCAAGAGCTGTTTTTTTTTTTTAATTGAAAACTTCTCCATGTCATTCTATTTTTTCATGTTATATTTCAGAGGGTTTAAGTCTCTCTCTCTCTCTCTCTCTCTCTCTCGCTCTCTTCTCTCTCTCTCTCTCTCTCTCTCTATCGTTTTACATGCATGGCTATGTCGTAAACAAACAAAATATCATTCTTATTGTGGACACATTCATTCCCTGAAATGGATAATTGAATAGGCGATACGCTGCTTCGTGCGTCAAGCACTCATGCTATGCTTGCTTGTATTTTACATTGTAATTATTTCCATAATCCAGATTTTTGTTACTCGGGCATAATTGGGACTGAGCTCTCAACGGATTTGTCGCACTTCTGCTGTACGTAAACGATAAGGTAAGTGTGTGTGTATGCATATATATAATATATATATATATATATATATATATGATATATATATATATATATATATATTATATATGTATATATATATATATATATATATATATATATATATATATATTATATATATGTATATAATATTATATAATATATATAATATTATTATAGTATATATAATATATTATATATAAAATATATAATATATATATATATATATATATATATATATATATATATATATATATATATATACATATATATATATAATATATATATATATATATATATATATTATATATATATATCATATATATATATATATATATATATATATATATATCACATATATATATTAGGGCTTGTGCCTTGTATGATAAGGCGCCCCTATGAGGTAATGTTAGACTAGCGATAATCTATACGCTAAGTCGGTTGGTATTGCACTTCCATCTTCAATGGAGTGTCTGGGGTTTTGTAGATCACTTACGAAGTCGGTATTATCTTTACGACGATGTGTTAAACTCATGGTTCGGTGAGGTTCTTGTAGAAAACACAAGGTATAAAAATAGTATATTCTTCTGAAGTTTTACATGATGAAGATCAGGTATGACTGTACAAGTCTTCCAATAACGATAGCTTGATCGCTTCTGCCAATGATGATGGCTAATCCTATTCCTCTACATGATAAAGCTTAGGTAAAGAGGTACAGGTCTTCTAATGACGATAGCTAACTCTGTTCTGCCTGTCTACCATCTCTGTTACAAGTTATGAAGGAACAGACAGTAGTTCGAACATATGAACCTACTATCAGATGACATAGTTTCATACGAACACACAATCGAATGAGACACGCTACAGATCACGTAGGCCGTTTGAATAATAGGTCGGGGTAGTTGTCTCAAGCAGGGAGCTTGGACTAATGTTTATAAACAATTGAATGACCACAGATGTTATCTTAGCCTACATACTTATTGTATACGTCATCTTTAGCGTCTCTAGTCTGATCACATTCCTGCAAGCAATCTGGTTGACCTCTTTAGTTTTAGACTTTTATATATATGGACTAACATTCCATATTTTTATTATGTAAACACTTACATTAGCTCGGTCAGCTACCAAAACCAACTACTGAATATTACTCAAACTTGACTTGCATTTGACTTATAGGAGTGTGATACAGACACTATGTGATATATATATATATATATATATATATATAAGTAAATAAAAATTCATTGTGTACATGAATTGATTCAAGTAATAAAATATAAAACAATGATATTGGTAAATAATAGTGATCACATGATATATATAATGATACAGTTTTTCACTTCATTTCATTAAGACACATATGCTACAGAAAATACTAATGTACTCTGACAATTGCATAGAATGAAGATTCACATGATAAAAATCATATTTTAACTGATAAAATATTTCATATATGAATTGATAAAATTATTAATGGTTATGCTGATTGATTCGTTGATTTTTATGCTAAATGTTATATATCTGATTAGTAATTCATATACTAACTCATAAATAACTGCAGATATTGGTATGATAAAAAGGTAACAGATTGATTATAGGCTACCTGATTTGTTATACATATGTATATGGATTCATATAATTATGATTAATATATGTGCACTTTAAATAGATTCCTATTGCGTACACGCAAAGATATATTTCGATTCTGTTATTTATGATCATTTATATATAGATTCCTAGTGCGTACACGCAAAAAATATATTTCGATTCTGTTATTTATGATCATTTATATATAGGATACATGATACTTGATATATATAGGATACATGACCGAGGTTATACTACTTCACTTTTAACTAGCTTTCGAACCACTTTTCGTCCATTACACAGTTCCAGACAACCACCTATAGCCACTGAAACGGCCTTTTTCAATGGTTAAAACAAGGGGAAAATTTGCCTGGGCGGGTCCAACGTTCCATTTTGCGCTCATACTTATTCTCTGCATCCTAAGCTACACGATTACGTTCGCGATGAATAGATCATCCCAGCACGAGTCCTTCGCCAGCAAAGTAGAGTTGAATATCCTTCGGGTCGTAATTGTCGGAAGTATGTCCCATTCGTAGTCGATTCCGACAGCCGCCGGAGCATTCCGCATTAAAACGAGATTAACGACGAGATACGGTGTCGGTCGAAGAAGTCCATGAAATTCCTTTCACATTGTAGGCGGTTGTTACTTGACTGTAGTCGTCCGCTGCGACGAACGATTTTTTGAAGTTGCGATGTGAAACTCTCATACTGCAGGATACTGTAACCAGGTTCCATTAATCAGCCTGCAAGTGAAATTATACTGTCACAAGGGCAAAGTAAATTCAGACGACATCCAAATACAGGGGAGGGAAGAGAGCCATTTAGACCAGACTTAACCCACATGAATTCGCTGATATTTTGGAATTCAAAAGAGTCCGCTGTACAAACTTTTTATCCATGGCATTAACAATGAGTGAACCTATCCAGGTCTATGATGACTTGTAAAAATATCCATAATTATAAAAAATAAATAGATATCAATACGAATCTCAAAGAAAATTCGATATTACTGGTAGTAAGTTACTAGACAAAGAAGTGGAAAATGGAGCTATTTGTAAGATTGCCAGGCAGCATAAGAGTCAAAGAGAATATTAATCATGATTCTATGTGCCCTAACAAAAGTTTCATATTCAATTTTCTCGTGCGCATCCTCTGAGGTTAATTTTTTTTTTTTTAAACTTTATTAATAGGTAGGAGATGCAACGAAAAAAAACCCACTATGTAACTAATTTCTAAATAAACTTTGGGTTTTTCAAGAAAATGTGACATTTTCCCATGAATGTTTTACTTGAATTGTAATAGGCTAATGTTGCAAGTAAATATTTCTTATACATATCTTGATACTTCTAAATGTCTATGAGGTTCAGAAAAAATTTATTCATTTTGTTGTTATAGAAATTCTATTTGCTTATTTTGTTATTAATTTTAAAATGATTGCAACTCCTTAGCTAAAGTTGCATTGCGCATACGGATAGACATTTGTACCTAACGTCTGCCTTGCCCATGAGAAGTTCGGGCTAAGCATTCCTTTCTCCAGGCAATCTGTTTTGCAAGCAGAGACGACACACAGATGAAGCCTGTGTAAGCAGATTATTGAGGTTAAAAGGAACAAATGCTGATACGGCAATGATGACGTCGTCACTTGGCAGGAGATTGCTCTCAGCCAGCTAAGAGTTACGTTACTTGCTGTAAGAGATAAGACTTTAGTATTTTCAAATGATATTTTAGTGTTTTAATTCTCCACCCGCATGAGAAGAATGTCTGAAAAAAAAAAAAAAACAACAGTACCAAAATTGAACAATATATTAGTTTCATGTTGGCATTATGTTAAATAAATATTCCTTATTCAAACTATATGAAAAAGGTTTCCATACAAATTCTATATATATTATTAGCCCTGTATAAGATTCATATAGGATTATTCCATAGATAACATTTTCACTTCTAGACTTCATGACTTTAAAATCTCTTTTATTTTATTTTATTTATTTTATTTATTATTAGTTTATTTATTTATTTATTTATTTAATTTTTTTTTTCATTGACTACGAATATAAATCACCGGGACAGACAATATGTCAGTAGATTTTGATATGCGTTTGAACTTTTAGCTTATTTGTCATTACTAAAGCGTTAAGTTAGAGTTCAAATCTTTACGCATATATATTTGGATATTTAATGGTTACGTTTTGCTTATTTATTTTATCGTGATTCCTTTTTATTATAATTTGTAACCCTTCCGACTTCTTACGGAGTGTATTATATTGACTCCACTTGTATCCATATTTATATTTTTTTATATTTTATTTATTTATTTATATATATATATATATATATATTTGATAAATTAATGGTTGGCTTGAATATGTGGAAAAGTGTTTCTAGCGGCGTACCGTATAAGGCTACTTGCGGCATCAATTCTATAGATACAAAGATATAAATGATAAAGGTATTTAAAACCGCGAGAACCGCTATAATCCAGTCCGGATCCAACATCACGAGTTGTAACTCGTAAGACATTGACACTTCCTATTTAATTATCCGTTATTCTACCAAACCGATTGACTCTGGGTGATCAAATATATTATTGGTTTTCTTAATGGAAAGGAATTCACACAACGTGTTAAGGAGATTATTATTGATTTACACCACCCGAGTCAGATTATCATGTGTTGAATTCCATATTTACTGATTTAGCACTCATAAATATTCCTAACGCACTCAATTGCGGTGTTTGTTTTTAGTGCTATTAATTCTATATAACGTGTCAAGGAACTATTAACACTAAGAAGTGTTTATTCCCTCTGTCAGACTCGTAATTCTGTTAATAATTCTAAGTATATTCTTTCAAGGATTGATTTGGCACAGGATAGGCCCTTAAACTGACAGGTGTCTTAGTGTATCCCTTGTTTTCATGACACGTGTTACAATTAGTTATGTGCTTTTTATATCTGTAAGCATTGCAGGCCAGTAAAATAGTGATTTGGCTTTCTGTGACATAGTAGGAAACCCTGGATGACGGAATGCAACCAGTTTATGACGATTGGTATGAAAAAGAGTATTACTACTACCTGGTCATTAGTCATCTGCTGTGTTCTTCGGGTTTTCCTCGTCACAGACCTACATATAATATTACATGTGATTACATTATTCTGATACACATACTTTAAATGTACTTTTGCTTTAGGGTTTCTGCTCAAAAGTGTTTATTGTTTTTTGCTTAGCCACTGACCCTGTTTCCGTTTCGAAGTGTTTATTGTTTGGTGTTATGTCTGTTGACTCTTGCTTTGTTCAGTTTGTAACAGTTCTGCGCTCCGACCCAGATATTCAATGCTCGCGATCTCTTGGGTTAAGGAATTTTCTTGTTTAGATACGGTTTTAACAATAGGCACGGATGTTTCTATATCATTTAGTCCAATTAATGGTTCTTTGCTGTATGGTGCGGGATTGCGGGATAATGCGTCAGCTATGATAATTGCTTTCCCAGGTAGATATCTTAACTTGGCTCCAAAGACCTGAATGATCATTTGTCACCGAGTTCCTTTTGGACTGTGATTAAAGCCTTTGAAAAACTCGGTAAAGGACTCATGTTCAGTAAGGACTTTATCAGGATAGCCATAGATTATGAACTTAAGATGTACTAGTGAGTTAAAGATACCTAGCCCTTCCTTGCCTATTACTGCATATTTACTTTCAGAGGGCTTTAGTTTACGTGAATAAAAAGCTATAGGGAAGAACTGTTTATCATATTACTGAAGTAATATCCCTCTTACCCCTTGGTCTGAGGCGTCTGTTGCAATAAAAAAAAAAAAAAAAAAAAAAATTCCTTATTTAAATCAGGGATTTTTAAGTTAGGTAAGCTGCATTTTCCGCTTTTAAGATATCGAACGCCTGTTGATGCTTTTCAGACCATAATAAATCTACGCTCTTCTTCGTAAGATCTGTTAAAGGAGCTGTCATGATTGAAGAGTTACATATTTACATACGATTGTAATACCCACTACAGCGCAAAAGTGCTGTATCCCCTTTTACGTTAATAAGTACCGGAAAGTTATGAATAGCCGACACCTTACCATGGACCACTTTTAAGACCTTGACCAGACACATAAAACCTAGATAAACATGTTCGGTTTTAAAAAACTCACATTTAGATATTTTACTCTGAGATTATTTGTCTTTGTCTCTGTAGCACTAGCTCTACTTTATGTGAATGTACTTCTAAGGTATTAGAAAAGATTACAAGATCATCCATATAGGCATGTAGGTTATCCCCTAAAAGTCTCCAAACACTATATTGTAATTGGGGCGCAACGTAAGCCGGAGGCATACGTAAAAAATTGATAATGTCCCCTGAGTGTGCTGAAAACGGAGTATGAGGTACAATCACTTAGGTAATGGTATCTGGTAAAAGCTTTTAAGTAAGTCCAAGTTGGTGAAAAAAAATTTATTCTAACCTAACAGAGATAAGATGTCGTCGGTACATGGCACTGGAAACTATCGGGAGTCGTTTCCTTGTTTAAGCGACAGAATCTACGCAGATACGCCAAGTCCGATCTTTTATGGCATGACATTTGAGGGAAAAATTATATGGGCTTATTTGATTTCCTAATGACTCCTATTACTAACATTTTTCAACTTCGTCATTTATTTCTATTTTGAAATTTCATTGAGAATCTATACGAAGGTACGTAAATAGCTTTATGTTTGTCCTTAGACCGTGTTTTGTGTTAAATTACATCCGTTTTTCCCAGAGATCACTCGCTAGTGGAGAAACTTCCTGGTATTCAGGTAAAAGATAAAAAAAATTCTGCTGAATCACCTCTGCTTGAATGACTTTGCGGATATTACTTTAGATAGATTATCAGAGAGATTCATCCACGACTGGTTGGGCGTGATTAAAAATTAGCAACAATAAAAAATGCGATATTTATAACTTCCGTATCCACGATATGATACTTTTAGAGCTTTGTTCGCGGAAATCGTTATATTTCAGAGTGTCGGGAAGGATTAAAATTTCATTTCCCAGCAAAGTCTTTTTACACGCACTAAGACATTCGAGGGTGCATGCTTCTCGAGATTTTGCGCGCAAACTACGACTGCGGTTGTGGGAGAATTCTGTTGGGTCATTTGAACAATGTTACGATTTATGAGACAAATGTATTTGTTCTTTTATATAAGTTATTATTTGATTAACTGTCTCATTTTTGTTCAAACGGATTTTAATATGTTTGAAGGTTTATAGGATTTTCCTTTGATAAACACGCCTTATTTGCAGGATGTAAGATAATATTTTGTATACCCCTAGATGAATCTTACAATTACACTAGATACAGATCAATGTTTTTTATAACTATAGAGGTATCTGTAAACGCTCGCTTATCCGGACTTCTCATTAGGGAAGTTCGAACAACAGACGGTGAGTCCGTAAATACAAGATATTGCGTGTACTAAAGAAATAAAACAAGATATTCTAATTTTTACGGCGCGTACAGTTGGGCTTAATCCACCAGTATTTATTATAACTTAATGTATTAAAAATTAAAACGAAAACCTGCTCTGATTACTTATACGGTCGTGTGTTTCATAGGAAAAATCCTTTTTAATTCAAAAAGATATTGGTATGAACCAACATCGCTTTTCCCCACTCTGCTAGAGTCGCTTATTGTGTGGAATTTGCTATGTTTTGAACACTTCGGCAGTTTTTGACTAACCTTGACCGCTTGACTAGGTGACACAGTAACCGAGTTTGCTTGTTTGATTCTGAAAGGCTACTGTTTCTATTTCTTTTTTGTAATAATTAGGATCCTTCTCTTTATTACCATCGGCAACGTATTGTGTGTTTTTAGCATTATGTTGCTGGTTACGTATAAAGCAATGAATGACGAACTATTAGGAACTGAGCGATTACTAATAAGACAAGTTATCTCTACTGTATTCAATATTAACTGTTTGTACTTCATTCTTTGCTAAAATTTGAAATAGTGAGGGATCCTGGTCAGCGCATTTAGCCTGATGAAAGTTTTTTTACAGACATGTTATTCCTTGCAATCCAGCCGTATTTTTAAAGTTAAGTTGAGTCATTGAGGTTCGATATTTTATATAAACTCAAAAACTCAAGGCTAAAACTGCGATCGGGACTTTGCAAAGGAGCATTTATTGTCATGACCCGAAATAGTGTTACCTCTAATTTATATAGATTTGTACGGGTGTTCCACTTGTTTTTTTGTGTGTTTTCTAATCACTACGGTGCTTAACGACCCTATCCATGCATCTGTATAAATACAGACGTCCACTGCGTAAACGCATATTCACTGTTTAATATGATTTGTTACGTAAGGGATTAATAATCACCCAAAATGATAAAGTTAACATAGTATATGATTATGATATTTCAGTAGAACTTCTGGAAACGACACTCAAAGATAAAAACTCGCAGTAGCGAAATCTCAATGATGTAGATAATTTCTGTAAAAAAGTAAGATTAAGAATGTCTCGTAACTTCAGCCACAGGAATAACGAAATTCGACCTGCAAAGGAAACACTCAAAGTTACTCCAAATGAATAAAAAATTGTACTTAGCTTGCTTTTGTGGGAAGTCACGGTGTTCCGATAACGACACACGGCCTTGGTCCTCCTTCTCTATTTAGCGGACGACCTGGTTTGGCTTCAGTTTCCCCCGTGCGCGTTGTTTCGATGATTCGAGCCCTTGAAAATCCGATGCTGCAGACGCGTTCGGTTGTTTCTTGCAGTGCCGGAAACGCTCACTAACGATGTTTTCTTGAATGATTCTAATGAGACGAAGCTTCCGTTGCCGTAGGAAAAGGACACGTCGGTTTTGTTTCTTGAAGTTATTCACTAACGATGATACTAAGTTGCTTGACGAATCTTGTTGTTTTCTGAAGTCGCTCACTAATGATGATACTAGGTTGCTTGAAGAATCTACTGCTTTCGTCGTCGTTGACTTCATGATTTATTATTCTGTTTTTTCTTCGTAGGACGTTGTAGAGTTCTTCTGGTCCGCTGCCACCAATATTAGGGCTTGTGCCTTGTATGATAAGGCGCCCTATAGGGGTAATGTTAGACTAGCGATAATCTATACGCTAAGTCGGTTGGTATTGCACTTCCATCTTCAATGGAGTGTCTGGGGTTTTGTAGATCACTTACGAAGTCGGTATTATCTTTACGACGATGTGTTAAACTCATGGTTCGGTGAGGTTTCTTGTAGAAAACACAAGGTATAAAAATAGTATATTCTTCTGAAGTTTTACATGATGAAGATCAGGTATGACTGTACAAGTCTTCCAATAACGATAGCTTGATCGCTTCTGCCAATGATGATGGCTAATCCTATTCCTCTACATGATAAAGCTTAGGTAAAGAGGTACAGGTCTTCTAATGACGATAGCTAACTCTGTTCTGCCTGTCTACCATCTCTGTTACAAGTTATGAAGGAACAGACAGTAGTTCGAACATATGAACCTACTATCAGATGACATAGTTTCATACGAACACACAATCGAATGAGACACGCTACAGATCACGTAGGCCGTTTGAATAATAGGTCGGGGTAGTTGTCTCAAGCAGGGAGCTTGGATTAATGTTTATAAACAATTGAATGACCACAGATGTTATCTTAGCCTACATACTTATTGTATACGTCATCTTTAGCGTCTCTAGTCTGATCACATTCCTGCAAGCAATCTGGTTGACCTCTTTAGTTTTAGACTTTTATATATATGGACTAACATTCCATATTTTTTATTATGTAAACACTTACATATATATATATATATATATATATATATATTAATATATATATATATATATATATATTATATAACACACATATATATATATATATATATATATATACATACATATATATATATATATATATATATATATATATATATATATACACACACATATATATATATATATATATATATATATACATATATATATATATATAATATATATATATATATATATATATATATATATTATATATATATATATATATATATATATATATATATATATATATATATATATATACATATATATATATATATATCATATATATCTATATATATATATATATATATATATATATATATATATATATATATATATATTATATATATGGGTGTGTGCGTGTGTATATAATCGCTGAAGAACCTCGTGTGTGTATGTTGTGTTACTGTAACAATTACAAGATATTGAAGAAAAGGTTGGTATGATCTTGTATGAACCTCAAAGGGAAACCTCTCATCTCTCTTGTGTGTACATGTATTTGTGTGGAAAGGATATAAAGGAAATCCATTAAATCTTCAAAATGCATATGGTTATGCATACACCTGACTTCTATTTTTTTTTATCTAAAAAGCAAAAACAGGTATCTTCATTTCGTAGAGATGGAAATTTCCATCGTTTCCTGAATGTTTGGACAATCACTTCAAAGGTTAGCTCAGAATGTATTCGGTTGAGAATGTTGGGTGTACACTGAGAAAGGAAGACGGCTGAGAATGAATGTTTGCTTGTTCTATTGGATGCCATGAATTTCATGAGGGCATTCTTGTCAATTAATGAGAGGGAGGATCTGGATGCAGAAGACAAAGGGGAGAGAGAGAGAGAGAGAGAGAGAGAGAGAGAGAGAGAGAGAGAGAGAGTATTGCACGAAGGCATTTATTTTTATGATATACCTAATCACCTATGGCTGGTACTTTTTTTTTTTTTTTTTTTTTTTTTTTACTCCTCTTTCTCACTCCACACCCCTGCTAATGCCCTTCCACCTTCCATTACCAACTACCCATCAGACAATTAATCTAATAACTAATGCAATTAATCTGATAAATAGTGCAACAGAGGCAATGTGTATTTTTTCAGGAAACGGGCCCACATATCGTCCCATCCTTAACCGGAACCCTTCACCAAGATCCTTTAAATATATTGAAAAGGGCCTTGCCCCTCACAATTTAGGGTATCGGGATAATTGAGAAGGCGATGTTGAGGGAAGGGTGATGCAATATAGCAGCTCTTGTTATGTGCGTACAGGGTCGGACATAGTACTAATAGTACTTTCGCTTGTGATTCAGATCTGTATCAAACCGTTCGAGTAGTTTTTGTTGCTTTTAATAACTGATAATTAATACGTATGTTTTTTTTATATTACATATGTGTGCTGTTTTGCGTGCACTTTATTATATATATGTATGTATGTATGTATGCATGCATGTATGTGTGTGTGTGCATGTGTGGTGTGAACATGAGTTTGTATATACGAACAATTTTAACACAAGCACCTTCTCTTACATGAATATAGAAGAATTAAGCCGAGTTCCTAAAAGACTCAGTGCCAATATTTTTGGCTAATAAAAAAATCGTAGAAGAAATGAAAGCTGCAAAAAGGATAAAGCATGTGTTCATTAAGGGAAGGAAAGAGAAATATGGGAAGGGAAAAGAGAAATCTAGAAAATCAAGAACATTCACAGAGGAAATGATGATTGAAGCAAATTGTGACTAAGGGAAAGGGTGAATTTGGGAATAGAATGAAAGTGGGTCCAATTTTGTTGCGGTATTAGTTTGCTTTTCAGTATCTATGAAGATTAATTTCATCCTGTGATTTAGATGTATTCTTGATTCTCTCTCTCTCTCTCTCTCTCTCTCTCTCTCTCTCTCTCTCTCTCGTATCTCTCTCTCTCTCTCTCTCTCATATATATAGTATATATATATATATATATATAATATATATATATATATATATATATAAGTCTATCACATTACCGTGATTCATATAGTACATATATCGAACTACATATGTCCTTTAACATCTAATTCACTCTACCCCTGAATTAATATATTTTCATATATGCTTAACCCAGAGGGGGGAAATTTATTAAGCGATAATAGAAAGGCGACTTTCCAATCCCAGGACTGGCAGTGAAGCCTTAAACCACCCCGACACCGCAAGAGATATAAGTTCATGCCGCCTCCTCGCGCATGTCGATGGCCAATTCTATTATCGCTTAATAAATTCCCCCTCGGTTAAGCATATATGAAAAATATAATAATTCCGAGGTAGAGCGAATTAGATATTAAAGGACATGTGTAGTTCGATATATGTATATGAATCACGGTAATGTGATAGACTTATATGATGACTACGTGCGGATCAAAGCACTCCCACGCCACCGAGAACGAGATGGGTTAATGCAGTCTCCATAACAAAAAATACCTGTGCGCGCGAAAGGTATTTCAGGTAGGAGGCGGCATGAACTTATATCTCTTGCGGTGTCGGGGTGGTTTAAGGCTTCACTGCCAGTCCTGGATTGGGAAGTCGCTGGTTCGCGCCTGTCGATGGCCAATTCTATTATCGCTTAATAAATTCCCCTCGGTTAAGCATATATGAAAATATATTCATTCCGAGGTAGAGCGAATTAGATATTAAAGGACATATGTAGTTCGATATATATTTATATATATATATATATATATATATATATATATATATATATATATATAGATATATATATATATATATATATATATGCACTTTCTGTACACACGTAAACGTTAGAAAGCCAAATGTTATGGTTATGACCGTACAGAATATAAAAAACGGATATCCTACTCTTCGTTCAGAAGTAAACATAAGAAAGCAAAAGGTTATTGCTCCAATGGCTCACTCATTTCATCCTTTGACAAAATATGGGACTGGCTCTCCACACAATATCCGAGATTGCTTTGTAACTGGAAGTTTACCAATGAATAAAATGGAAAATAACGGGCAGTCTCGGAGCGGGAACAGTAATGAGAAACTGAGACTATTAAGAGAAACTCGAAAAAGCAATTCCACCACAGGTCATACACGAGGATGGGAGTGAAGATTGAGACAGGTAAACAATTCCACTGGCTTTCATTTTCGGAATATAGATAAAGAAAAAAACAAGTTACCTTTAACAAAATAAGGCTCCGTGTTTCGGTGACAATGTGAATACTAGCTAATGTTTGTTGGCATGTGAAGTTTTCTTCTTTCACTTGCGTTCTGTTTTTTTTTTTTTTTTCAGAATGCTGAGTCGAGTTTTGAATACACACCATTTTGATTCTATGTAATACTAATGTTGTTGTCATATTTTACTTGATTAAAGGATATTACTATAACACTTCAAAGGTCATCACTGTTCTTATGTTTTAATATTTTCATCTCCAAAGGCCTTCACTATCTTTATGCTCTATCTTCTTCATATGTGTGAACTGTTATAAGCTGAACTATTACCCATAGTAACATCAAAAGATAAATTATTATTAGGTGAACGAAGATTTACGGAACAGGTTGCAAAATATTTTTGAGTGACTGAATTCTTATTTTCCCTGGTTCGAGTCCGTGAGCCGACGAATTTCTTATTGATTTAAAGAATTATCCCTCGGTTAACATATATGAAAATATATTAATTCCGAGGAAGAGCGAATTAATTATTAAAGGACATTTGTATGTTAATGATTTATATATATATATATAAGATAGATTATATATAGATATATATATATATATTATATGTATATATATATATATATATATATATATATATATATATATATATAATATATAATATATATAACGAAAATAAAAGCCAACTGAAAAAAAGGTTGTACAGAAAAAATTTGGCAGAGGTGGCAAATTTAAAGTGTAGTTTTATAATCAAAAGGTAATTTTTCTCTTTCAAATGCATAATACACACACACACATATTGTATGTATGTATGTATTGTCTATGTTTGTACGTTTATATACTTATATATATGTATATATGTGTGTGCATAAATACACGGTACATACATGTGAGTGTGTAAGTACAAAATAGATGAAAAGACTGAAGTGAAAGTAGAACGGAGAATATTTGGCAGAGGTGGCAAAATTAAGGGCCAGTTTTATTATATGACGCCTTAAGAGTAGGGTCCTTCATGAAGCTATAAAAGTTTTGATTGCCACTCTCTCTCTCTCCCGGATGTCTCTCGGATTTTCCTCTTTGAAGGAATATGCGGTTTTTCTGAATGTCTCGCCATTTTGAGGTTTTTATCTTCTGATCGTATCTATTTGATTCAGCTTGCATATTTTTCTCTATAAATTCGACAATAAAGGGGATATTCAAGGCATGTTTCAGGAAATAGTTTAGTTCCTCGTTGGACGAGTGGTTTACGTGCTCGCCTACCGATTCGTTACTCCCGAGTTCGATTCCCCGCTCTGCCAACAAGGAATCAGGGGGAATTGTTTTGATGGTGATTAGAAATTAATTTCTCGATATAGTGTGGTTTCGGATTCCACAATAAGCTGTAGATCCCGTTGCTTGGTAAGCAATTGGTTCCTAGCCACGTGAAAATATCTGATCCTTCGGGCCAGCCCTAGGAGAGCTGTTACTCAGCTCAGTGGTCTGGTTAAACTAAGATATACTTAACTTTTTTCAGGAAATAGTAACGAATACTAAATAACATAACAGATATAAAGAACGGATGATGCATCTATTAATTAATTAATTAGTTGAATGTGAAGGTAACAAAAATTATAATTGTTTATATGATGTAAATACATTTCTTATTTAGGTGTGTGTCACTAGCAAGCTTTCCCAAATTCACCCACTGGCTTTATTTGATTCTTTCTGAATAGCAATGACTCGCTTTAAAACAGCAAGAAGGTCGCGTCGTCCTTCATTCAACAACAGATAAATAGATCTCGGTCCGTGAAATATTATGAATACATCAAATAGAAGATCGACACACGCGCGCAAACTCATATTCACGGGGCATGCATCGCCTTTCAAATCGGGGACAATAATGATGTGGAAAGGAAGGTTTGAATCTGCCGCGGAATCGTTCCTCCCTCTTCGTAAGAGCGTCAGCGTCGCTTTGGAAAAAGGTCGCGGTGAATCGGAATAAAGTTGGATGTTGACATCGGAGCCTTGGAACTATCATGCATGAATTCGCCTCTCTCTCTCTCTCTCTCTCTCTTATGATATGCAAAAGCTGCAGCATAGCGGATGAGACTAACGGGAAACATTTGCTGAGGAGAAGAGGAATTGAGTTATTTATTTCTTTTAGTCTTTCTTTTTAGGTCATACTTTTTCCTTGGTTAATATTTTCTTATCCAGGCTAAATTCTTTCTCCAGGATATATTTTCTCTTTCCATGCCATGTGCGTTTTCTGTTTGCCGTGTTTATGCTTCCTAATTATTTTATTTTCTATTCATTTGATCTATATCTGATGACAGCGCCCCATCGGGGCCATTATTGGATTTCAATATCTACGTTTTTCTATTTGTGACATTCTGATGCCTTCGTCTGCTTTTCCTTACTTCACGTTCGGATCTTTGTTTGTTATTTTTTATTGACTGTGTGCTTCTTCGTTCATGGAAATTTTTCTTTCCATGGGGATTCTTAATTGGTCTCTCTCTCTCTCTCTCTCTCTCTCTCTCATTTCTCTTCCGTCCTTATTTTTATGATATATATATATATATATATATATATATATATATATATATATATATATAATATATATATATATATATATATTGTGACGTTTATAGATCGTTCGTCTACCCTGCAATTAACTAAATAATTTGATTTGGAAAACGGCAGCCATTTCTTTAGAATATCAGCTGATTTTTAGTAACCGCGGGAAACCCAAAACCCGCCAGCTAGAGATAGGAAGTTCCCCAGTTGGGGGAAAAGAGTCTTTTATCAGCTGTAGGGACGTATCTCAAAAGGGAAGGGTGTAGGCAGATTGGTACTTCTTAGACCTATACCTTAAGCTCTCTTTCCTGTGACCCCTCTGCTGGCTGTATGCTTGTTTTCCAGGATTTGCCTTTGATCGTGGGGGGTTAAGCTGACCTCCAACCCCCAAGCAACCCAACTGAATTCTGTCTCAGTCGGCTGCGAGACGTGATCTCGGACAGAGGTCAAATTACCTGCCTGCCTGTTAGGCCTACCCAGGGTGTGAGTGGCGCGCCGATGACCCAGGCCTCAGACAAAGGGGCCCCCATGCTTTTCTGCAAAGAGCCACATTTTCTACAAAGGTCCACACTGAACACGACATCCAGGTACGTCTTGTGAAACAACATATTGCCAGTCCCTTATCACCTATTATCATTTTGATCTTCATTCTCCCAATTCAATTTCCAGCAACAAAAGGAATTCATCCCTTTGTTCCCTCTCACTGCCTCATGGCCGCATGCTTCCCCTTGTGTGATCGTCCCTGACCAATGGAGTCATTGCATACTTCAGTGAAACCTTAAAAGTTCCTTCTCCCCAGTATTAGAGAATTAATTAATCAAAGCAAGAAGTCATTTTTTCTTTTATCTCGTTTAATCTGGGATTCTTTTCCAGATTCCATGAGTCACGTGCCGTCTCTCTGCCCGCAAGTGTGCAATATCCAAGTGTATGAAAATCAGCTTGAATGACATAAGTTGGAGCCATCATTTACCTTTCCTCCAGGCCAGCACGGGCCTATTTGTAAATAAATCTGTAAAGTAACGAGCTGAGTTTTCTGGCGACCTTCCCTCTAAAGAAATATCAATAATAATCAGTTTACGGTAAGTTAAAGCAATTCCCTCTTGAAATCCCTCAATTACTTCCGTTTACGTATCTAGCTTCTCTCAAGGCCCTATATACGTAACATTGGCGAATCTTGCCTGGATTGAACCTAGCTTGCTTAAAAAAAGCTTGTAAATCGCGTTATCCGTTGTAAAACGTAAACTGTAAATTATTTTACAAAGCGTAAATCAAGCACACTTGCAGGGAAAGAAGACACTGACTCACGGTAAGGTATTCCATTCATTAATATGATTATTTATAACCTATGTTAGCTTAAGGTACGTTAAGGATTTTTATTTAGAAGTGTTTTAAACAAATGTGAAGGTAGAAATATTATTATATTGTAACGGCCAGAGCGCCGAGCGAATTCTGTTATTTTATAAATCGCATTGTGCTCGTCGGACGAGACAGCACGTGTGCAGATAGATGCCAGAAAGGACCAGATCAAACTAGGAAGTGCTTTGCCAGTGTTTATTGCTGTATTAGAAAGCCTAGCTAGTTAGGAGTGTTTACTAATAGTTACGGCAAAAGAAGTGTACAATTCTTTTGTCTGTGATATGTTAGGGTATCCATTTTTAACTTAGTTTTCATTCCAAGTGTTGGTAACCGCTACCTCTCAGCTTAAATTCAGCTTAGAGCATTCTCGCGCCTGCGCGGTCTCAACCAACCTTCGTCTCATTCACAGCGGCAGCCATGTTTGTTTCCTCTTTCAACATTATCTAAACAATTTAAGCAAAGTAACGTAAGTCACGAAGTTTTAACGTAAATAATATCAATGTCTGTACTAGTATCTATCGTTCTGCCAGAGAAATTAACGTAATTCGCCTTGAATAAGAAAGTAGAATTTTGTGTTGTAAATTGCCTTCGCATTTACAGAGAATCAGCTGTTTTGAACGACATGCTGCGCGCTAGCAGCGCTAGACCACCCAGCTCCTTTCATGTGTTTCACCTCGCATCGCTCACTCGCGCGCTGAGCAAAAATTTCATTTCACTTCGCACTTAACGTAGCCTCATTCACAATTGTTTGCTAACATCGTTTTAAATCCTTACCGTCATTTCACTGTTCACAGGGACCTAGTAATCTTACATAAAGTTAACGTAAATCTCAAGTAGAGTAAATCACAAGAATTGTTAACGTAAAACGCGTCTTTGTAAAATTCATATTGAAACGCAAATCATTTCATAAGCGCAAGCCGCTAACATTAACGTAAAAATCGTTCACCACGAGCGCGTTATCATTTTCATAAAACGTTATCCAAAAGCAATTCTTTCATTAAAAACGTTAACGTAAGTAAATCATTTAACGCAAGTTGCGTCATATTAAACTAACATTAGTAGTTCAATTCAAATATAAGGGAGTTCATTCATATATCATTTTTCACCCTCTCCGAGAGAGAGAGAGAGAGAGAGAGAGAGAACCAGAACCCAGTATTCACAAAGCCAAGAGTACTACATCTTACCATTAATTATAGCATGCAGAATTAACATTATTTTAGTCTCTTGTGTCTTTCATTTACACAGCGTGATACGTACGCGCATGTGTCCATTGCAGTTTGCAAGCATTTATTTACTTCATTTATCGAGTACTTCAGCGAGTGACTGAGCATTTCTAAAATTTCCATTACCTGTCGTTGCCCGAGTGGTCTTTTCATTTTCTTTATCACGAAAGACTTGCGTATACCGCAAGCACAATTCGCACAGTGTGCCACGCAAATTCATTACTTCCAGACAGGGAAGTCGTTACCAGTTTAGGACTGGCCACCACCAGTGCACGTCAGGTCTTACCATTTCACAGTGCCACTAATTCTTGACACTGTCCATCGACTGGCTGCTGAAGTACTCCCACCTTTTACTTTCTCTCCTCCACTATTACCCTCTGCCATGAGCAGTGCCATTTCACTTCAGTATATTTAAGTATACTGCATGTAGTGTCCGGGACACACCAGCACGATACCAGTGCTCCAAGGAACGCCTCCATAAATGCCATTGCACCTGTACAGGCCGTACAGGTAGCCATTAAACCTGCGTGTCCGTCCTTACGGAACGCCCAAATAATTAGTGTGTCCGTGTACAAGGGTCAGTGATCCTTCGGAACACTCAACAAGGGAACGCCTCCCAGAAGTGCCGCAATACTAGCCCTAAGTGCTGATAAACCTGCGTGTCCGTCCTTACGGAACGCCCAAATAATTAGTGTATCCGTGTACAAGGGTCAGTGATCCTTCGGAACACTCAACAAGGGAACGCCTCCCAGAAGTGCCGCAATACCAGCCCTAAGTGCTGACAAACCTGCGTGTCCGTCCTTACGGAACGCCCAATTCATTAATGTCCGTGTACGAGGATCAGTGATCTTTCGGACCATCCCAAGGGAACGCCTCCCCAAAGTGCCGCAATACCAGCACTACTAGTGCTGCCCAAGGAACGCCTCCTCATAAGTGCCGCGCACCTGTACAGATGTACAGGTAGCCCTATACCTGCGTGTCCGTCCTACGGAACGCTCATTCATTATAGAGTATCCGCCATTTTGGATCATTGAACCAAGGAACGCCTCCTCATAAGTGCCGTGCACCTGTATTGGACCTACAGGTAGCCCATTCCAACGTCTCCCAAGTTGGGAACGCCCGTAAGTGTGACGTACGCCGCACACTGCATTCGATTTTTCCACCTCATCAGAAGGTGCCAGTCACAAAGTGCCACCGAGCACCCAGTCTTTTCACTTTTCATTACCACGTCGCAGAACACATTTCCAAGTGAGTGCTACTTTCCACAGTAGGCACTCCCATTCCATTCAATACCCTTTCCTGGCCTTTATTCTCATTTTCATCAGAGCCTCTACTGCAGCCTAAGGGAAATGTCTTCCCCTGCTTCCCGCGACTTCTTTGCCGTAGAGCTCGAGAGGCTCCGAGTCCTCATAACTCTGGGCAAGGAGGCCGGTTACACTGGACCAGCACTAGACCAGTGGATAAAGGCGCAGCAGGCTGCCGCGCGCCTGCAAGAAGAGGAAGAAAGGGAAAACCAGAGAAAAGCCGGAGAAGCAGAGAGAAAAGAAAGAGAAGCAGAAAGGAAGGCAAGGGAAGAGGAGCGAAAGCATGAGCTCGCTCTCAAGGAGCAGGAACTCAAAATCAAGCGGGAGAAGGCCCATAAGGAGAGTATCTTAGCTCCAGCCACTCTGCCAGCTTCCAGCCCTGCACCCACTGTCTCCCTTAGTCCCGCCGTCTCTGGTCAGCCTGACATCCTTTCTATTTGTGAGCCTGGTCCTGATCCAGTGCCGGAGATAGAAATTCCTGCCGCATCCTGCCAGCCTTTTACCTTTTTACCACCTACCTCCTCCCTTTTGGAAGAGGTAAGCCCACCAGTTGACACCGGACTTGTTTCCGAGGGTGATCCAACAGAGGACGTTTCACCTGTGCCAGAGCACACTGCCAGCCTTGGTGACTCCACAGATTCGCAACCTGTGGGGCCATCTCGGTCTTATCATCCAGTGCCACGGAAGAGGTTCTGGAACACGTTCTGCCGAGACTGTGGCCGCAAGGGTCACATGTCTGCCAACTATGGAGGGTGCGCAAATTTTAATATTCCTGCCATCGCAATGGCCGTCACCAATCCTTCTTCTCTAGGACCCCCAGCTAAGGGCCCTATAACCGTCGCACCCCTCCAAAGCCATTATCAGCCAAGCCACGTCAGAGCCTACGACGACTCTGGCGCTCAAATCTCCTGATACGGGAAGACAAGAATTCCCCGAGGGGCTAACGTTGATAGACGTCGATTGATCACCATTGAAGGTATCAATCACATTAAACTGATTCTTCCGACCGTTCAATTGAGGGTCACCAGACCTCATTTTTCCAGAATTTGTACCCTGGCAGTTGCAAGCTACATTCCAGGAGGTTATGACCTCCTCCTAGGGCAAGACATGAAGTCTCCCTCACCGTTCAAGAAGCCTAGGGGTCCTAACCCCATGTCAAATCACTCCAAAGCACGGAGTCATCGAAATTCTACTTCCTCCAGGAAGTACGTCCACCAACAGTCTCCCCCATTACCAAGGAGGGAGATTGACCATTCACGTTCCGTTGCAAAACCTGCAACGTAATAGGGCACTCCACGAATTGGCCTAGGTGCCCTAGCCGACTGCCAGCAGCGGACAATGTCCACTTTCCACAAGGCTTAGCCTTCCAAAAGAGACAGGAGCCTCTGTCTCCCATTTCCAAGGGCACGCTGAGAGGTATTGCACCTCCGGTACCCGTCACAGGTCCAGTCGACCTCAACTCTCTGCCAGTGCCACTTGGCAGCACTGGGCAGTGCCAAGCTCCGTCCAGCCTGGACGTAGAGCCACCACCGAACTTGACCTCTGCGCCTGGCCCTGAGCTAGCGCCGGCGCCTAACCTAACCAAGGATCCTCCTACAGGAGATCCTCCAACAGGCATGGAGCTTACCGCAGCCCATGGCCAACCCAAAGTCCATGAGTCTTCTTCACCCTCACCACTGTCGCCCGAGGATGAACCTCCGGCAGACCTAACCTTCATACCTCCTCTGGAAAACCAGGAACTGCCCAACCAGGAGTCAGCCTGGAGTTTTCCCCTTACGACGGCTGTCGCAGCAGCCGAAGTGAGGGCCTCCCCTGCAGTAGGTTCCACCTCTACGACGGTTGCTGCAGATACCGAAGTAGGGTGTTCTCCTGAAATCCCTCAGGCTACCACTGCCTCTGCTCCTGCCGGCGTTTCTGGCCTTTCCCCAGAGTCGGTGCCTCCTCCGTCACTCCTAGGACTGGTATAGCCAGGTCCTGGAGGAATAAGAAGAAGAAGAAGAAGGGACGTAACCAATCATTAACAAACTAACCCAAGAGCCACATGCTCTCCTTGACACCTGTGCCTGAGGTACAGTGTCACATTCATTTGCAGAATGATCCTGGCACCTACCCAGAGAAGGTAGCCAGCCTGATCTCTGCCAGTAGCACTAACCCTCTAACCCCTAGCCATTGTAATACTAACCCTCACTTAAATATAACTACCTCATTGCATTTCCCTCCTGGTCAACTAACCACTCATCATCCCCAAGCATCATTACCTCTTATCATGTATTTTTACAATTCCGTCGCTGAACTACTGCTGTGCGTACCACACTCTGGAATGATTGCGTCTTCATTTAAATGTATTGAGTAGGTTAGGCTAATGATTAGTACCAGGGCATTAGGTTAGTAGCAAGTAGAATTTTCAAGTAACCTTATCTAGGGGTAGAGTAGACTGTCGTCACAAGACAACCTGTAGTTATTTATTAGGCTAGACTACATCACTATATTAAGTTAGTACACTTAGCATCTTTGCCTATAAGTTAGGTAGGCCACTGTAGTTAGCTGTATCCCTGCTCAAAAAAAAAAAACTTCAAATTGGAATAGGAGAACGGGGTAGTCGAGACGATCAATTTATTTAAGCCAAGACCTTCACACCCGAAAGGGAGTGAATGCCTTCTTAACAGGGGGAGCTGTGACATTTATAGATCGTTCGTCTACCCGCAATTAACTAATAATTTGATTTGGAAAACGGCAGCCATTTCTTTAGAATATCAGCTGATTTTTAGTAACCGCGGGAAACCCAAAACCCGCCAGCTAGAGATAGGAAGTTCCCAGTGGCAAAGAGTCTTTTATCAGCTGTAGGGACGTATCTCAAAAGGGAAGGGTGTAGGCAGATTGGTACTTCTTAGACCTATACCTTAAGCTCTCTTTCCTGTGACCCCTCTGCTGGCTGTATGCTTGTTTTCCAGGATTTGCCTTTGATCGTGGGGGGTTAAGCTGACCTCCAACCCCCAAGCAACCCAACTGAATTCTGTCTCAGTCGGCTGCGAGACGTGATCTCGGACAGAGGTCAAATTACCTGCCTGCCTGTTAGGCCTACCCAGGGTGTGAGTGGCGCGCCGATGACCCAGGCCTCAGACAAAGGGGCCCCCATGCTTTTCTGCAAAGAGCCACATTTTCTACAAAGGTCCACACTGAACACGACATCCAGGTACGTCTTGTGAAACAACATATTGCCAGTCCCTTATCACCTATTATCATTTTGATCTTCATTCTCCCAATTCAATTTCCAGCAACAAAAGGAATTCATCCCTTTGTTCCCTCTCACTGCCTCATGGCCGCATGCTTCCCCTTGTGTGATCGTCCCTGACCAATGGAGTCATTGCATACTTCAGTGAAACCTTAAAAGTTCCTTCTCCCCAGTATTAGAGAATTAATTAATCAAAGCAAGAAGTCATTTTTTTCTTTTATCTCGTTTAATCTGGGATTCTTTCCAGATTCCATGAGTCACGTGCCGTCTCTCTGCCCGCAAGTGTGCAATATCCAAGTGTATGAAAATCAGCTTGAATGACATAAGTTGGAGCCATCATTTACCTTTCCTCCAGGCCAGCACGGGCCTATTTGTAAATAAATCTGTAAAGTAACGAGCTGAGTTTTCTGGCAACCTTCCCTCTAAAGAAATATCAATAATAATCAGTTTACGGTAAGTTAAAGCAATTCCCTCTTGAAATCCCTCAATTACTTCCGTTTACGTATCTAGCTTCTCTCAAGGCCCTATATACGTAAAAATATATATATATATATATATATATATATATATATATATATATATATATATATATATATATATATATATAGATATATATATATATATATATATATATATATATATTACTTCTTGGTCCCAAGAAGTCATCTATTTGTGGATCTTCGTAATTTATCACGAAAATGTGGTTTGATATGAATAACTCTTTGCCAAACAGAATTTATTATTGCATTCGTCTCCTTGTTCAAATAAGCCAAGATATTTGGGAAAGTCTGTTGAATCAAGATGTTAAGGAAATATCTGTGCATCAAGATGTTAGGGAAATTCTGTTGAATCAAGATGTCAGAATAAATCTGTTGAATCAAGATGTTAAGAAAATTCTGTCAAATCAAGATATTTGGGAAATTCTGTTGAATCAAGATGTTAGGGAAATTCCGTTGAATCAAGATGTTAAGAAAATTCTGTTGAATCAAGATGTTAGGGTAATTCTGTCAAATCAAGATATTGGGGAAATTCTGTTGAATCAAGATGTTAGTGAAATTCCGGTGTATAAAAATGTTAGGGAAATTCTGTTGAGTCAAGATGTTAGTGAAATTCCTGTGCATCAAGATGTTAGGGAAATTCTGTTAACACAAGATGGTAAGTTCCATTCAGGTGCATGAAGATGTTAGGGAAATTCTGTTAACACAAGATGGTAAGTTCCATTCAGGTGCATGAAGATGTTAGGGAAATTCCCTGAGCTGACCTCCGCCCCTTTGTCTATCTGCTTTTGTTCATCTTCCTCTCCCCAAACTTCGTTTTTGTTCTTCAGAGTGAACTGTTTTTCCAGCGCGAATAACAATTGCATCATAACTTTTCTTTACATTTTGCTTGCATGTTTGTAATGGTCTGGTCTTTTTTTTTTTTGTCTCCCTTGTTTTAATCAGATATGGTATTTTCTGAAAAGATGATCAGAATATGGTGTGGCCAGTTTAAGTAATTATGAAGTCATGTGTTTTTATTCACATTGCTTTTCTTATCAATATTTTGTTGAAGTAAGTACGTACTTTCTTTCAGTCATTAGAAAACGGGTAACTATGCGAATTGACAGTCTCTCTCTCTCTCTCTCTCTCTCTCTCTCTCTCTTCTCTCTCTCTCTCTCCTTATTCTTTTTTTCTTCTTCAAGACTGATAGTCGGACATTACAAGTTTTTGTTAAATATATATGACATATTCTATGCAAATACTACTGTTTACACCGTTCCTAGAAGAATATAAGTAGGGCCTCCCTTTAGCTAAGTCATCAAAGTAAATATATTATTTTCAATGAGACATATATATTATGGTCGCCATTTTCTTTCACAAAATATAAGTAATCCATCATGGGAGTCTGCGAACACGATTTCCCTTAGGTTTGAGTAAATAAAATTTTATATATAATCTTCCAAGCTTGTGATTAATTATTTTGCTTTGTGACAAATAATTATTGATCGGTTCATGACTATAATGTGACTATTAATTCGAATTCTTTTGCCATTTAAATAAAGATACTTTTCGTTCATGTAATCCCAAACCAGCGTCTGGTCTATGACTATTATTTATATCTTTTTTTTTTTCTTTTTTTAGATAAGAAATCCTTTTTCCTGAATTTAATCCCAAACCAGCGTCTTGTCCATTAATTAGAATTGTTTTGCCATTTAAATAAAAAAAAAATTCCTGCATTAAATCCGAAACCAGCGTCTGGTTTGTGACTATAAATTAGTTTTTTTTTTTTTTTTTTTTTTTTTTTACCTTTTAAATAAAAATATTTTTCCCTCATATAATCCTAAACCAGCGTCTAGTCTGCGATTATTAATTAGAATTTTGTTGCCATTTAAATAAGAATACTTTTTCCTGAATTTAATCCCAAACCAGCGTCTTGTCCATTAATTAGAATTGTTTTGCCATTTAAATTAAAAAAAAAAAAATCCTGCATTAAATCCGAAACCAGCGTCTGGTCTGTGACTATAAATTTTTTTTTTTTTTTTTTTTACCTTTTAAATAAAAATATTTTTCCCTCATATAATCCTAAACCAGCGTCTAGTCTGCGATTATTAATTAGAATTTTGTTGCCATTTAGATAAGAATACTTTTTCCTGCATTTAATCCCAAACCAGCAGCGTCCCCATTCAGTAGATGTTGGTCCCTGATGAATGGACGGCCGTGATATCAAGCAAGCCTTTGCAGAGGCGGGATATGTTCAGTATCCGGGATGGTTTTGAAGGCAAGTGCATGTCGAAATTAGTCTGCACTGAATAGGATGGTATCGTTGTGGCATAACGCTGTGAGCCTTTTGTTTACTATTCGAACTTCTATTTTTCATGGATAGGCGGACTTTTAGATGGATGGGGGAGCAGTTCTTTTATGCACGTCACATTTACCTCGGCATGTACTATATATAGTATATATGAATATATATATATATATATATATATATATATATATATATATATATATATATATATATATATATATATATATATATATATATATATATATATATATATATATATATATATATATATATATATATATATATATATATATATATATATATATATATATATATATATATATATATATATATATATATATATAAGAGAGAGCGCAACGGACTATTTTCCCCGCCCAGCATTAAGGCTTTCACCTCATGCACAGATGCACCGCTGTAACTTTTCATGCAAATGGTCTGCAACTCCGTTGCCGAACAAGTTGGAGAGAGATGAATCTAAAATGGAAAGCCGGAGACGGGTCACGAAATTGCGTCCATCAAAAATTTCCATCCGATTATAATGGATGAAAGTTTGCTGAGCATAAGAGATTGGGGCGGTTTTTCCTTTCAACATCTGAAGGATAAAAATCGTATCATTAATTCATAGGCGAAAATAGTTAATGGAATGAACAGCAGCGTTCAGGGGAAAATGCCGAGTTGGGGGAAATCAATTATGCAAAATTCCACAGCGGATTAACTGGATGGAAGGACTATTTTTCTTAATCACCATTATTGACATGGTATTAGGCATTGTGTGTAAGCGGAAGAAGCAAATATTTATTTAAACGATGGCAAACAGACCAATAACAAAAAATAATCACTGATTTACGATTTCAAATCGACATTACATGATTCAACACTTGCATGTTACAATTTCAAATACAGGCAGGACTTCTGTGGACAACGGATCGAGAATATTAGGAAATCTAAAAGTTAGGACACACACACACACACACACACACACACATATATATATACATATATATATATATATATATATATATATATATATATATATATATGTGTGTGTGTGTGTGTGTGTGGTGTGTGTGTGTGTGTGTGTCCTAGCTTTTAGATTTCCTAATATTCTCGATCCGTTGTCCACTGAAGTCCAGCCTGTATTTGAAATTGTAACATGCAAGTGTTGAATCATGTAATGTCGATGTGAAATCGTAAATCAGTAATTATTTTTTGTTATTGGTCTGTTTGCCATCGTTTTAAATAAATATTTGCTTCTTCCGCTTACACACAATGCCTAATGCCATGTCAATAATGGTGATTAAGAAAAATAGTCCTTCCATCCAGTTAATCCGCTGTGGAATTTTGCATAATTGATTTCCCCCAACTCGGCATTTTCCCCTGAACGCTGCTGTTCATTCCATTAACTATTTTCGCCTATGAATTAATGATACGATTTTTATCCTTCAGATGTTGAAAGGAAAAACCGCCCCAATCTCTTATGCCCAGCAAACTTTCATCCATTATAATCGGATGGAAATTTTTGATGGACGCAATTTCGTGACCCGTCTCCGGCTTTCCATTTTAGATTCATCTCTCTCCAACTTGTTCGGCAACGGAGTTGCAGACCATTTGCATGAAAAGTTACAGCGGTGCATCTGTGCATGAGGTGAAAGCCTTAATGCTGGGCGGGGAAAATAGTCCGTTGCGCTCTCTCTCTCTCTCTCTCTCTCTCTCTCTCTCTCTCTCTCTCTCTCTCTCTCTGCATGCAGGGATGAAGGCTCTTTGCGATGGGCAGCTAATATGCTTGCTTGTTTTCTTTTATGTAGGAAATATTTTATTCTATAACTATCTATCTATCTGGCTATCTGTCTGTCTGTCTGTCTGTCTAATTTTCCTATCGTTCTGTCTATCGAAGATCCCATTATCACCAGTACTTATTTGCATGTACCGCCCGCAATTCATCCCCAGATTCTCCCTGAACATTTTCATTAGATTCCACCATTTTCCCTCTCGCTTCCGAATCGACTTCCGTATTCCTCCACTTCATACCTGAAAGTTATTCATTTTCTCTTTTGTCACATCCCATCCTCTATACTTCTGTGCGTCCATTTTCGAAAGATTAATAGAACCGTTCGTAAGTATAGTTCTTTACACGAAGCATTTTCACCACATTCATTGTTTTATCTAGTAAAAATGACTTCTCTTCCTTTTCACTGCAGATTTTTCACATTAGGATTTTATTCAAGATTCCGGTTATTTTGGGGTTCCCGGGAAGGGTTCTAAGTCTTTTTCACTCTTCATTAAAGGCAAATCGACTTCATTTCCGGTAGAAATCATATTTAATGTCTTTCCGGAACATTTTCATTTTTATTTCGGTCTCGTTTTTTAACAGACTGTCGTGCGCCCTGTTATAGAATTCAATCCTACGGGCTTATAGTGGCTCAAGAGACGTATTAAAGTTTTTGCATTGTATAGTTTTTTTACGTTAAAAAATGGCTTCTTCAGCGTTATTATATTACTCTTCTTCTCCCTTTTATTATTATATTATTTAAACCACCACTCATTAGTAACATAAAAAAAAGAATAGAAAATGAGAGAGAGAAAGCCAGAGAGATAACGAAAAACCAAACTATTGTAGCAAATCGTGATTCCTTAGCCTGTACCTCTTTATGGATAAGTAGCATTTCTAACATTAAAATGAGACGACACGTTTAATTCTCCATTAGTATGCTGTTTTCTTACATCCTTCTGGGTAATTGGGAAGATCAAGCATTCTGGCTGTCTTCCTAATTTTTTTTTTTTAACACCGGAAAATCATTCTGAGACTGTGAGGATACTGAACTCGCGCGCGCGCTCTCGTCTCAGCCACACAAGCATTACATCCCTCGCATACTTTCATGGGTATTACACTTAATTTCTTTTATTCAGAGACCAATGAAAAGGTTCACCTATTGTTCCTTTTTTTCACAGGCTGGAAAAAATGTAGATGAAAAATAAAGGACTGGATAATAAAACAAAGAAAAAATAATCGCTGAAGCATTTTAGCATTAGTAAATTTTGTAAGTTTTATTAAAACCAACTGTAAAATATGCTTTAAAAAACCGTACAAGTTTGTAGAGTACGATCAGAAAATAAGACAAACAATGCTAATGACGGAAGCACATTATCATGGCATCAAGCACTATCGAAGACATTAGGGATCGTTATATTCTCATGTTCCCCTTCATCAGTCTGAATATTTCCACGTCGTCTCTCTCTCTCTCTCTCTCTCTCTCTCTCTCTCTCTCTCACACACACACACACACACACACACACACACACACACACATTTCCCTTTGCTTCCATATTATGGGAGAATTATGCATATGATATATTGGAAAAGTGTATGGTTTTCATATTGCAAGATTACTTTATAACAGTATCATTTTTCTAGCGTGGTAAACTCACATTCGCAGCGCTAATTGCAGAGTTCACGTTTTCCCCGCATTTCCAGGAGGTTGAAATTACCTGGATGTTTACTCGCCTTGCTTAAATAAGTCTTGTCATTAAATTAACCCCCTCGTGGTATTTCATGCTTTCCGTTGCCCATTTCCTGTTTTCAAACTTTAATGAGAACACGGTGTTGTATATAATTCAGTTTATTTGTCTACATTGAAATGCTATGATCGTGTTGTTTAGTATGTGAGCGCGCGCGTGAGTGTTTATGTATATAGAATGCAATTTGTTTATAAATGTAAATTATTCTTTGTGTAACAGCTAGTCAGTACACAATGGGCATGAACTGATGGGCCGCGTATAGTATATTGAGTTCTGGGAAATACCTGTGACTTACGAGAAATTCTAAGTTAGGCAAAACGGGGCTACGTGGAGGATTAGGGCCCTTAATTTTTTTACCTGCCGTTGTCACTCTGTTAATATACATATACTACTAGGCATATATATATATATAAATATATATATATATATATATATATATAATATATATATATATATATATATATATATCATATATATATATATATATATATATATATATATATATATGTTATTATTATATGCTGCTGCTTTCGTAACGCATATTTCCTTTCTTTGACTGTATGAATTGTTATGAGAAATGTTTGTAACATTTTCAGATTCCTTATTTAGCTTAGAGTTATAGGATGTTCTAAAAATGTATGTTCAGATTTTGCTTACCATAATGTAAAAGAGAGAGAGATTAACATTATCCGTTCCAAGCTACAAATTTTTTCATAACCTGCCATCGCTCCAGATAAGGAAACCTCGAAGTCTCCGTTTTGTTTTCATAACATATCAATCTTACTTGTTCGAGTCTGTTTCAGACGTGTATGTCTTTGCCGAGAAATCACGTGGAAGGATTGCATCATCTTTTCGTAAGATTGTTCTAGAACCTTCTGTTTAAGCATACGTCATCTTTGGGGAATGACGTCATTTAGTTTTCCTTTCGTTATATATAATTATTCCTTTCATATACTTTTATTGTCTTAAATCATGTAATAATAAATGTTATTTACGATTGTAATTTCAATTTCTCTTTAGATATTGTTTTGAAAGATAATTTTTATGAAAGTAACTGTCTCTCGGCCCCAAAACGTTTTGTGCGACGAAATCCACTGTTCAGCTTCCGTACGAAAGGAAAGTTAATTCTGACTTAGAACCTCATTACGTTTTGTGCGACGAAATCCACTGTTCAGCTTCCGTACGAAAGGAAAGTTAATTCTGACTTAGAAACTCATTACGTAATGTATAGATTTTGTATTGTAGGTCACACATAAATTTTGGATTTCGGATTTCTTAGAGTTATTTAGTACTAGCAAACTTACCCATCTACTATGGGTGATAAAATACGGGTGCAGAAGTGAAAAATTTATATGTACTATTTGTTCGGAAATATTAAAATAAGGGCGATTACACGAATAGTCTCTCTCTCTCTCTCTCGGAATGTAATTCAAGGGACGATCACTGAATGCAGAGAAATTCTTATTCATTGTTGTTTCCCCTCTTTTAATGATATTCTCTCTCTCTCTCTGTCTCTTAAAGTAAGTGAGGGGACGATCAATGAACATAAAGAAGTTCGTATTCATTATTGTTTACCCTCTTTTAATGATTCTCTCTCTCTCTCTCTCTCTCTCTCTCTCTCAATGTAAGTCAAGTAACGAAGACGGTGATGGGATTATCGGATTACTTAGCTCTCATATCACAAATTATCTCCTCTCTCTTTCTCTCTCTCATTTTTCTATAGCAAGATAAAATTATAAAACTGTAGTGCATTAATGTCGTTAAATGTCTCTCTCTCTCTCTCTCTCTCTCTCTCTCTCTCTCTCTCTCTCTCTCTCTCTTGTCGGTGACTTTCATTTAACGGAACAGGGATCTTGATTGGTTCGTTTCATTGTCAATTACTTTGCATGGTGATACGAATAATAAATTATCTTTCTTTTCATTATGTTACTGCAAAGACGCAACTTGTACGTCAGTGCGTTATGGCTACTGATAAATGCTCTTATGATCCTGTGTCTTCCAAAAAAGAGTAGAAAGTAGGAACTTGTCAGTTTCCTTTTTATTATGTCCATTGGCAGGATCGAAATTCCGAAGCAACATTACTGGGCAGTACTTCTTCAGCATTATTTTGTGCACTGGCAGTCCCGATGGATTTAAGTTATTAAAAAAATCTTGCGGATATTGATGATAATTTTCATCTTCTATTGTGTCCGAGCTGAAATATTCGCGACTTTCTCCAGGGAAGTTGTACAGAAATTATGTATAAAAAATCGTAAAGTAACTAAGTCTACAGGAATAACCAGCCTCGTTTCACGGCCTCGTTTCACGGCCAGAAACAGCTCCGTTTCAGGGAATCCCTTCTCACCCCCACCCCCTACAAAGGAGGGGGTAGGTTGGATGAAACCCCATTACAAACCATCTTAGGGGTCCCCACTATAACCCTGCCAAGTTTCATGCCCATCTGACCAGCCGTTTGGCCATGTGAATGACAGACAAACTGACAGACAGACAGACAGACAGACAGACATTATGCCCATTATAGTATGATTATTTAGTGCCTATTGTGGAATCTGAGCAAACATTGTACAAGTTTGTAGCGGCACCTTTTCTCTTTTGCAATATTGTGAATTGTGTGGTGAAATTTTTGAACTAGCTGCAGCAGAAACAATTGGTACCAATGTAATGTATTATTATAAGGTTTATTAGTTGCAACTAATAGTTACAGTGGTTTGAAGAACGATTTAAATTTTTACACATTGCAAATTTTATGTTTTTTGTTTGTTTCATTTGAAGTGATTTTTTTTGCATTTATCCATTTTTCTTATTGAAGTTATTTTTTGTGCATTTGTCCACTTTTCTAATTGAAGTGATTTTTGTACATTTATCCATTTTCTTATTGAAGAGTGTGTTTTTGTTTTATGTTCTGTGTGATTAGTGCTTTTTACAATTTTGGTATTTTCCATATTTGTCTGTGAGGCTTTCAATTGCGTTCACAATTTAATTAACTTAATCGTTTTCAATAATTAATCGTTGCCCATTTAATTAAATTTAACACTTGTGAATTAATTTCCAAATTTCAGTTATTGCCTAACACTTTTAAATTTCGATTTAATTAATTTTCTTGATTTTTGTGATATATTAATTTTGATTTAATTTTACTTAACTAATTCAAGAATTAATTAAACTTTCCTTTGTTTCCAAGTAACATTAAATTTCCCTGATATTGTGAATTTCACTTGTAAATTTTGAGTTTGATAATAAATGTTTGTATTTAAAATTGTAATTAGTGTTTTCTTTTTCACCAGTATATAATTATATTTTTGTATAGGTAGACACATAGAGTGGTAATTGAGCTGGTTTATTTCAATTTAGATTGAAGTCAGTTAGAACCAGGGAAGTACTTAGACTTTTGAAATCAGGGAAATACTTAGACTTTAAAGTTGTTGATGGAGTGATGTCCTTTAATTAATTTAATTACATATAAGATTACCTCACACCTGTTTTAATGAACTTAGTCTGATTTTCTGCAATACTGGTAAGTTGTTTAAGGGATCACTGTTGCCTTTAGAGCATTCAGTCGTATTTTACCTGTGATGAAGGTTCAGGTGTCTGGCTGTTGTGAGGTAACAATTAATTATTGGTAAGTGTAGTAACCAGATACTTGGCACTTCGTCACATATGTGTCACTATATTCATCCACCTCCTCAGAAACACTTGTTACAAATTTTCAGTAATTATGAGAGTCAAGTTGAACCGTATCACTGGTGTTCTGTTTTTGTTTGTTCTATCTATATCCATAAGGGAACGACGGCCCTCAGTTGAACAAATCTAGGGTTTGTAAGAAGCCATGAATGAAAGAAAATTGAAACATGTCGAAAAGGCGATGAGAATAGACGTTGAGAAGGAGGGAGGGAGATAAAGGAGAATTGTCAGG
>NC_087203.1:97318296-97360796 GCF_015104395.2 Macrobrachium nipponense
GCCGTTACAAACTTGTACAATGTTTGTTCAGATTCCACAATAGGCACTAAATAATCATACTATAATGGGCGTAATGTCTGTCTGTCTGTCATTCACACGGCCAAACGGCTGATCAGATAGGCATGAAACTTGGCAGGGTTGTGGTGGGGACCCATAAGATGGTTTGTAATGGCTTTTGTTTCATCCAACCTACCCCCCTCCTTTGTAGGGGGTGGGGGTGAGAAAGATTCCCTGAAACGGAGCTGTTTCTGGCCGTGAAACGAGGCTGGTTATTCCTGTAGACTTAGTTACTTTACAATTTTTCATACATAATTTCTGTACAACTTCCCCAGAGAAAGTCGCGAATATTTCAGCTCGGACACAATAGAAGATGAAAATTATCATTAATATCCGCAAGATTATCTGAATAACTTAAATCCATCAGGACTGCCATTGCACCAAATAATGCTGAAGAAGTACTGCCCGGTAATGTTGCTTCGGAATTTCGATCCTGACATGCAAGTTGCGTCTTTGCAGTAACATAATGAAAAGAAAGATAATTTATTATTCGTATCATCGTGCAAAGTAATTGACAAAGAAACGAACCAATCAAGATCCCTGTTCCGTTAAATGAAAGTCACCGACAAGAGAGAGAGAGAGAGAGAGAGAGAGAGAGACAGACAGGACAGACAGACAGACAGACAGACAGACACAGACAGACCAAAAGAGAGAGAGCCATTTAACGACATTAATGCCACTACAATTTTATAATTTTATCTTGCTATCGAAAATGAGAGAGAGAAAGAGAGAGGAGATAATTTGTGATTGAGAGCTAAGTAATCCGATAATCCCATCACCTGGTCTTCGTTACTTGACTTACATTGAGAAAGAGAGAGAGAGAGAGAGAGAGAGAGAGAGAGAGAGAGAGAGAGAGAGAGAGAGAATCATTAAAAGAGGGTAAACAATAATGAATACGAACTTCTTTACGTTCATTGATCGTCCCTTCACTTACTTTAAGAGACAGAGAGAGAGAGAATATCATTAAAAGAGGGGAAACAACAATGAATAAGAATTTCTCTGCATTCAGTGATCGTCCCTTGAATTACATTACGAGAGAGAGAGAGAGAGAGAGAGAGACTATTCGTGTAATCGCCCTTATTTTAATATTGCCGAACAAATAGTACATATAAATTTTTCACTTCTGCACCCGTATTTTATCACCCATCGTAGATGGGTAAGTTTGCTAGTACTAAATAACTCTAAGAAATCCGAAATCCAAAATTTATGAGTGACCAACAATACAAAATCTTTACATTACGTTAATGTAAAATCATATATGGTGTGAGAGAGAGAGAGAGAGGGAGAGAGAGACCCAAACGTAATGAGGTTCTAAGTCAGAATTAACTTTCCTTTTGTACGGAACCTGAACAGTGGATTTCGTCGAACAAAACGTTTTGGGGCCGAGAGACATTTACTTTAATAAAAATTATCTTTCAAAACAATATCTAAAGAGAAATTTAAATTACATTCATAAATAACATTTATTATTACATGATTTAAGACAATAAAAGTATATGAAAGGAATAATTATATATAACAAAAGGAAAACTAAATGACGTCATTCCCCAAAGATGACGTATGCTTAAACAGAAGGTTCTAGAACAATCTTACGAAAAGATGATGCATTCCTTCCACGTGATTTCTCAGCAGACATACACGTCTGAAACAGACTCGAACAAGTAAGATTGATATTATTATATATTGCTACTTTCAAAATGCATGTTTCCCCTCTTTGAAATGTTATGTAGAATTTAGTAACATTTTTTCAGATTCCTAGATAGCTTAGAATAGGATGTTTTAAATGTGTGTTCAGATTTCGCATTACATATTGTAAAAGAATATATATTATAACGTAGAATGTAAAAAGAGAGAGATTTTCTTTGTCCGTTCGAAACTGCGAGTGTTTCCCCTTTTATGTCAACACTTTAAGATTACAGGGTCTGCGAGATCTGTTTGCTTTCCTAAATCTGTCAACGCATTTGATAAGCGATCAAATTGAGTCTTCGCGATGTTATCAAAACATGTCAATCTTAATTATCGCTCAACCTCCGTTTCGATCGGGTACGTGTCTGTTGAGCAGTATCGTCTTGTACGCGTATGTTTTTGATCAAAGCCACGTGGGGATTGCACATTTTTTATGTGAAGTTGCGTCAGATTTTGAAGATTCTAGAAGAGTTTTGTCTCAGAACGTTTTGTGTCATCTCCTCAGTCCAATTTTTGCAAGGGAAGAAGATTTCATTATATATTAGAACCTCGAGGCATTAACATCTCTCTCTCTCTCTCTCTCTCTCTCTCTCTCTCCCTCTCTCTCTCTCGACATCATTGAGATTATATTAACGTAATGTAAATTGGTCACTCGTAACATTTTAGAATTTCAGAGTTGATATTTTCTTAGAGTTTAATTTGGTATTAAATAGTGATTTTGTGGAATCTGAACAAACATTATTTCGTACGGCGCCTGGTTTTTGTGAAAGTGTGAATCAAGCCTGCAGCAAAGAAATAAAGAGATGGTATACCAAGGTAAAGTGTGTTATATTTTTATTAGTTGCAACTAATAATTGTTAGGAACAGTGATTAACTAATAACTAATAATTGTTAGGAACAGTGATTAACTAACTAATTAATAATGGATAGGAACTGTGGTTAACTAATAACGGATAGGAACTGTGGTTAACTAATAACAGATGGTTGCGAAGGTTTGGTAAAAACTGATGGTTATAATGTTTTGAGTGAAAAAGATTTACACTTTTACACATTGCGTATTTTTGTGTTTGTTCCATTGTTTGTGTACTTGTTCAATTTCTTATTGAAGAGTGCCTTTTTATTCTATATTTTCATTTGCATTCACAATCTAATTGACTTAGTTATTTTCATTGCTTAATCATTGCACATTTAATTAAATTTAACATTTGTGAATTAATTTTCAATTATTATTGTTTAGTACTTGTGAATTAATTCTAATTTTCAATATTGCCTAACAATTTTGAATTTTTGATTGAATTAATTTTCTTGAATTTTGTGATAAATTAATTTTGATTTAATTTTATTTAATTTGATTCAAGAATTAATTAAACTTTACATTGTTTTCAAGTAACAGTAATTTTCCCTGATATTGTGAATTTTACTTATAAATTTTGAATTTAATAATAAATTTTTTGTATTTATGAATGTTTTTATTTTTATACCAGTATATTTGCATTTGATGTATTATTTATGTAGTTAGGTAGAAACATAGAGTGGGTAATTGATTTGTTCTTTCCTTCAATTTACTTGAAGTGACTTAGAACAGGCAAGTACTTAGACTTCTGAAATCAGGGAAATACATTAGACTTTTAAAGTTGTGATGGAGCGATGCCCTTTGATTAATTTATTTCATTATCACTCTAGAATATACTGGTGGTGTTAGGGATATATTTTGTTAAGAGAGTGACCATTTAATTTTGTTTGCATTTATTGTATTGAATTGTAAGTTGATAATTAGTTTAGAGGAAAATGGCTCAGTTCAAGGTTCAGGAATTTTCAGCAGCCCCTCCTATCCAAGTTTTGTCAGAAACCACTCTGACTAAGGCACAGTGGAGCGCTTTAGCAGTGGCATGTGGTGGTTATGTGTCTACTAGTATGGTAAAGGCACAAATAAGATGTATTGCTATGGAATCATTGATAAACTCTGGTAGAATAACTGATGAAGATAAGTTAGAATTGGCTCAAGAGTTGTTGAATGTAGCAACATGCTTGATCTCAAATAAATAAACAAACAAGCAGAAAAGAAAGAGAAAAGTGATGCGGAGTTAAGAGCTTAGACGCATTGAAGCAGAAGAGAATTGATTAAGCTAAAAATGCTTGCTGAAAGAGAGAGAATGCAAGCTGAAAGAGAAAGAATAGACAGGGAAAAACAAGAAAAAAAGAGAAAGAGAAGAAGAAAAAGCAGCAGAAGAGAAAGAAAAGAAAGGATAAAAGAGGAAAGAGAAATCGCAAGAAGACATGAAAGGGAAATAGAATTAATAAAAGCTAGATCCACATTACCTGTAACACCATCTAACCCCTAACCAAGGTAATCAAGACCCTGTATTTGATGTAGTGAGAGTACAGAAGTTTAATCCTAAGTTTACTGAAGAAGCTTCAGATGAGTTTTTTGATCACTTTGAGAAAGTGGCTTCAGGTTATGGGAGGCCAGAGGATAAATGGTCAGTTTTGCCACAAAGTGTCTTGATTGGTAAAGGAGAAGTGCTTATCTAGCCTCAACAGCTGGATCAGTGTAAAGACTAGAAGGTACTTAAACAACGTGTGCTATAAAGTTTTACCGATTGACCCCAGAGTTACTACAATGAAGATTCAGAAATTTAAGAAAAGATGAGAAGGGAACATTCTTAGATTATGCTTACAAAGTGCAGAATGGTGTTTCAAACGTTGGTAGAAGGGGGGTAGCTTGCTAAAGTAAAAAACTTTTGATGCGTTAGAAGAGTTACTTGTTCTTGAACAGTATCTTAAGGGAATTCCTGAACATATAAGAGCCTATTTAAGAAAGAGAGAGGTGAAGAAACTTGACAAAGCTGCTACACTAAGTGAAGATTACAATATAATCAGTAGTAAATGTAATTACAATGTCAGTACCAGAGTCCAACAACGCCCAAACCCAGGTTTTAAGTCTTATCCAAATAATAGGAACAAATTTAATGGGAACCCTACAAGTGATACTACCAAGAGTACACAAGGTAATACAACTCAACAAACTAATGTGAAATCCTCATCCAGTTTTTCAAGACAGTTACAGAAACCTAATGTTGTTGGTTTCAAGTGTGGAAGAGTAGGACACTACAGTCAACAAGGTGTTACCGGAATCAACAGCAGTCAGCCAATTGGTCAAGTTGTAAATTGTGACGCCAGGTGAAACAAACTACAAAAAGAGCAGTGTGGGAAAGAATCAGACTCCAGAGAAGAATGAAACTAAACAAGCTGAATGTTTAGCAACCAGTGGGAAATGTTACCTCAAGCAGTGAGTGGCTTAGCAGTGTGGAGGCTTTTAAGCCTATATCAATGAGAGTATGCTGTCAACTCAAGAACGAAGTATGCAGGTACCAGTCAAGATATTACGTGATACAGGGAGTAACCATAGTGTGGTAGTACGTGGTTCTCACCCTCAGTTGGAGAAGAGTCTCACATGAGATTCAGTTATTTTGAAGGGTATAGGAGGAGAGGAAGTAACTCCTATATGCCGCTTACACCTGTCATGTGAATTGGTGACAGGGAAAGTTGATTTTGCTGTAAAGGACTCACTGGCTGTGGAAGGTGTACATGTTCTGTTGGGGAATGAAGTTGGTGGTGTGCCATTTATTCCTTGTCCTGTAGTGACAGACAAACCATTGAGGGTTAGTCCTACAGTAGAGTTGGAGAAGAATAACCCCCACCTGTTTCTTAGTTGTGTAACTACCAGAAGTATGAAGAGGACTACGACTGTAAGTGAAGAAACTGAGGATTTACACACCCAAGAAGGATCAAGTGAAGGATCTTTGTGCTTAGAAGAATTGTTCCAGGGAAGTGAAGTTTCCGCATAGTGCTGACCAAGAAGAGATTTCCCAAGAAGATGAAGAAGACGACGACGACGACGAAGAAGAACCTGATGTTCCTGAAGAGACTCCGAGTAGTCAAAGTGTTACTGAAGACAGTAGTGAAACTACAGTAGCTGAGTTAGCAGATATTGAGAATTCAACCCTTGAAGTTGGTCAAGTGACAAGAGAGAAGCTGATGGACTTGCAGAAGAAGGATGCATCGTTAACTGATTTGTTCTTCAGAGTTGTTGATCGAGAAGAGATGCAACAAATTCCTAGTTGTTACTATCTGAAGGAAGGTTTGCTGATGAGGAAGTATAGACCTACAGATATACAGGAGATGCTGTATGGGGCGAATATCGTCAAATTTTGATTCCATATCCGTTGAGAAAAAGCAAGTGGTTGCAGTAGCTCATGAGTCTGGGACATATGGGAATCAGGAAGACTGTGGAGAAGATCATGAAATATTTTTTCTGGCCTGGACCTCACAATGATGTTAGCAGGTTCTGTCGTGAGTGTCATACCTGCCAGACAGCTGGAAAACCGAATGAAACCATCAAGAAAGCCCCCCTACAACCTATAGAAGTTAGAGGAGAACCCTTTAGCAAAGTGATTATAGATATGGTTGGACCACTGCCGAAGACAAAGAAAGGAAATGAGCATTTGTTAACATTAATGTGTCCTGTGACAAGATATCCAGAAGCAATCCCTGTTAGAAACATATCTGCCAAGATAGTTGCTGAAAACTCGTGGAGTTTTTTTCTCAAAGTTTGGTATACCCAGAAATAGTACAAAGTGACAGACGAACAAACTTTACTTCAAAGTTATTCCAAGATGTGATGAATTTGTTAGGAGTGAAATAACAGCTATGCCACTGCCTATCATCCAGAGACTCAAGGTGCCTTAGAAAGGTTCCACCAGACATTGAAAAGTATGCTGACAAAGTATTGTTCTGAGTCAAGGAAGAGAACGGGATGTTGGTTTACCATTAATGTGTTTGAAGTTAGGAATGCTTATCAGAAAGTAATGGGATGTTCACCTAATGAGATGATTTTTGGAAGAGAAGTGAGAGGACCATTGAAGATTCTTGCAAAAAATTGGGAAGAAAATCAAGAGGAAAGCCAAGGAGAGTATGTGAAGAACTTAAGGAAAAGGTTGAAAGAGATAAGAAAATTCTCTTTAGAAACTTGAAAATGAGTCAAGAGAAAATGAAAATGAGATTTGATGCTAAGACTAAGCTAAGAAGTTTTAGAGTTGGTCAACAGTGTTAGTGTTCTTACCTGTCAAGAGATTTCTCCTCACTAATAAATTTCAAGGTCCTTACAAGATAATTCAGAAGTTAAGTGAAAACACCAGAAAGAAGAAGAAGACAAAGGAAGATACATGTGAACCTCTTGAAACCTTATTTCTCGAGAAACTAAAACTGAAACTGTGTCAGTAACCAACAAACAACTTTATCTACAGAAGACGATGATGGCTACGAATTTGGGAGCTGCAAGCAAGATGAATAATTCTTCAATTTTTGGAAAATTTGGAGGATAAACTGAAACATCTGAGTGTTGAACAAGGTGAAGACTTAAGTGAAGTAATTAGAATTTTTCGCCAGAAATTTTTTTCAGAATGTGCCTAGACATTCTGATCTGACCAAGCATGAAATCAAGATTCAAGAAGATGGAAGACCTTTCAAGAAAACAAAGAGCCTATCGCTTATCACCGTATCATCGAGATGTTTTGAAGAAAGAAGTTGAGTATTTACTACAACATGGATTAGCAGACCCAGTTTCAAGTCACTTCAGTTCTCCATGTGTGTTAGTGAAAAAACCAGATAGTTCATTAGGATGTGTACTGATTATAGGAAGCTGAATTCTATCAGTGTGGCTGATAATTTATCCTTTGCCTCTTATAGATCAGTTACTTGATAATATTGGGCAAGCTAAATTTGTTTTTCCAAGATAGACTTGTTGAAAGGATATCAAAATTCCCTTAGATGAGAATGCAAGTTGCTGTCAGCTTTTTATTACTCTTATCCATTTGGACTGTATCAGTATACTTTTCTGCCGTTTGGTCTGATGAATGCACGGCAACATTTCAACGAGTGATGGATCAACTGCTAGGATCAATAGAAGGAGTAGGTGTATACCTGGATGACATCGTGATTTACTCTTCAACATGGGAAGAACATCTGAAGATTCTGAGGAAAGTTTTTCAAGAAACTACAAGAAGCAGGATTAACGAGTCAACTTAGAGAAGAGTGAGTTTTGGCAAGGCAACTGTACAGTATCTTGGTGAAGTTGGGAAAGTCCTTCTTGCTCCAGTAAATGCTAATGTAGAAGGTATCCGTAAGGCTACCCCACATACTACTAGGAAACAGCTACAGAGATTTTTGGGGATGGCTAGATTTTTATCGTCGCTTCTGCCCGAAATTTCTCAGCTGTAGTAGCTCCCTTGACAGACTTAACTAGTCCCAAAGCTAAGTTATTTGGACTCCAGAGTGTCAAGAATCCTTTGAGAAGGTAAAAGCCATTTTTAACTTCAAAACCAGTACTTCAAGCTCCAGACTTCAACAAGAAATTTCTGATACAAGTTGATGCGTCGGAATGTGGTGTTGGAGCTGTTCTACTTCAAGAAGATGAAAATAATATCTACCATCCTGTGTGCTTCATGTCTACAAAACTGAAAAAACATCAAGAACAGTATACTCGACAATCGAGAAGGAAACTTTAGCCTTTATCACCGCATTGAAGAAATTTGAAGTGAATGTGAATAGACCTAGGAATGAAGAAATTTTAGTGTTGTCTGATCACAATCCACTATCATTTATCCAGAGAGAATGAAAAAACCATAATCAAAGACTGACCAGATGGTCTTTGTGCCTGCAACAGTATTAACTTAAGAAGTGCAGCACATTAGTGGCAAAAACAATGTAGTTGCTGATTATTTATCTCGTTGCAAATCGTTGGATTCAACACCGTGATAAAAAAATCTTCTGGCGGGAGGTATATTATATATTGCTACTTTCAAAATGCATGTTTCCCCTCTTTGAAATGTTATGTAGAATTGTGTAACATTTTTTCAGATTCCTAGATAGCTTAGATAGGATGTTTTAAAATGTGTTGTTCAGATTTTGCATTACATATTGTAAAAGAATATATATTATCAACATAGAATGTAAAAAAGAGAGAGATTTACTTTGTCCGTTCGAAACTGCGAGTGTTTTCCCTTTTATGTCAACACTTTAAGATTACAGGGTCTGTGAGATCCGTTTGCTTTCCTAAATCTGTCAACGCATTTGATAATCGATCGAATCGAGTCTTCGTGATGTTATCAAAACATGTCAATCTTAATTATCGCTCAACCTCCGTTTTGATCGGGTACGTGTCTGTTGAGCAGAATCGTCTTGTACGCGTATGTCTTTGATCAAAGCCACGTGGGGATTGCACATTTTTATGTGAAGTTGCGTCAGATTTCGAAGATTCTAGAAGAGTTTTGTCTCATAACGTTTTGCGTCATCTCCTCAGTCCAGTTTTCGCAAGGGAAGAAGATTTCATTATATCTTAGAACCTCGAGGCATTAACATTAATCTCTTCTCTCTCTCTCTCTCTCTCTCATCTCCTCTCTCTCTCTCGACATCATTGAGATTATATTAACGTAACGTAAATTGGTCACTTGTAACATTTTAGAATTTCAGAGTTGATATTTCTTAGCGTTTATTTAGTATTAAATAGTGATTTTGTGGAATCTGAACAAACATTATTTCGTAAAGGCGCCTGGTTTTTGTGAAAGTGTGAATCAAGCCTGCAGCAAAGAAATAAAGAAGTTAGTATACCAAGGTAAAGTGTGTTATATTTTTATTAGTTGCAACTAATAATTATTAGGAACAGTGATTAACTAATAACTAATAATTGTAAGGAACAGTGATTAACTAATAACTAATAACGGATAGGAACAGTGGTTAACTAATAACGGATAGGAACTGTGGTTAACTAATAACAGATGGTTGCGAAAGTTTGGTAAAAACTGATGGTTATAATGTTTTGAGTGAAAAAGATTTACACTTTTACACATTGCGTATTTTTGTGTTTGTGTCTGTGTACTTGTTCATTTTCTTATTGAAGTGTGCCTTTTTATTTTATATCTTCATTTGCATTCACAATTTAATTGACTTAGTTATTTTCATTGCTTAATCATTGCACATTTAATTAAATTTAACATTTGTGAATTAATTTGCATTTACTTAGAATTCTTTTTAAGTTGTATTATTGTTTAGTACTTGTGAATTAATTTCTAATTTTCAATTATTGCCTAACACTTTGAATTTTGATTGAATTAAATTTTCTTGAATTTTGTGATAAATTAATTTTGATTTAATTTTACTTAATTTGATTCAAGAAAATATTAAAGTTTACTTTGTTTTCAAGTAACAGTAATTTTCCCTGATATTGTGAATTTTTACTTATAAAATTTTGAATTTAATAATAAATTTTGTATTTAAAAATTTTTTATAAGTGTTTTTATTTTTATACCAGTATATTTGCATTTGATTATATGTATGTTAGGTAGAAACATAGAGTGGTAATTGATTTGCTTTTCCTTCAATTTACTTGAAGTGACTTAGAACCAGGCAAGTACTTAGACTTCTGAATCAGGGAATACTTAGACTTTTAAAGTTGTTGATGGAGTGATGCCCTTTGATTAATTTAATTACTTACAAGATTACCTCACACCTGTTTTGATGAACTTAGTCTGATTTTCTGCAATACTGGTAAGTGTTAAGGGACCACTGTTGCCTTAAGAGTATTCAGTCGTGTAGTACGTGTTATGAGGGTTCAGGTGTCTGGCTTTTGGTGAGGTAATAATTGATGAATGGTAACCTGATACTTGGCACTTCGTAACAATATGTTATGAAAACAAAACGGAGACTTCGAGGTTTCCTTATTTGTAGCTTGGAACGGATAATGTTAATCTCTCTCTCTCTTTTCACATTCTACATTATATTCTTTTACATTATGTTATGCAAAATCTGAACATACATCTTTAGAACATCCTATAACTCTAAGCTAAATAAGGAATCTGAAAATGTTACAAACAATTCTCATAACAATTCATACAGTCAAAGAGAGGAAATATGCGTTACGAAAGTAGCAGCATAATAAAATAAAATAATAATAATATAAAATTATATATAATATATATATATATATATATATATATATATATATATATAATATATATATATATATATATCATATATATATATATATATATATATATATATATATATATATATATATATATATATATATATATATGACTGGTAATATATGTATATTAACGAGTGACAACGGCAGGTAAAAAATTAAGGGCCCTAATCCTCCACGTAGCCCCGTTTGGCCTAACTTAGAATTTCTCGTAAGTCACAGGTATTTCCCAGAACTCAATATACTATACGCGGCCCATCAGTTCATATCCATTATGTACTGACTAGCTGTTACACAAAGAGTAATTTACATTTTTAAACAAATTGCATTCTACAGTACTATATACATAAACACTTACGCCGCGCGCGCGCACACATACTAAACAACACGATCATAGCATTTCAATTATAGACAAAAAACTGATTATATACAACACCGTGTTCTCATTAAAGTTTGAAAACAGGAAATGGGCAACGGAAAGCATGAAATACCACGAGGGGGTTAATTTAATGCAAGACTTATTTAAGCAAGGCGAGTAAACATCCAGGTAATTTCAACCTCCTGGAAATGCGGGGACAACGTGCACTCTGCAATTAGGGCTGCGAATGGGAGTTTACCACGCTAGAAAAATGATACGGTTATAAAGTAATCTTGCAATATGAAAACCATACACTTTTTCAATATATCATATGCATAATTCTCCCATAATATGGAAGCAAAGGGAAATGTGTGTGTGTGTGTGTGTGTGTGTGTGTGTGTGTGTGTGTGTGTGTGTGTGTGTGTGAGAGAGAGAGAGAGAGAGAGAGAGAGAGAGAGACGACGTGGAATTATTCAGACTGATGAAGGGGAACATGAGAATATAACAATCCCTAATGTCTTCGATAGTGCTTGATGCCATGATAATGTGCTTCCGCCATTAGCATTGTTTGTCTTATTTTCTGATCGTACTCTACAAACTTGTACGGTTTTTTAAAGCATATTTTACTATTGGTTTTAATAAAACTTACAAAATTTACCAATGCTAAAATGCTTCAGTGATTTTTTGGGGGGAGTTTTATTTATCCAGTCCTTTATTTTTTTATTTACATTTTTACAGCATGTGAAAAAAGGAACATTAAGCGACCATTTTCATTGGTCTCTGAATAAAAGAAATTAAGTGTAATACCCATGACAGTGTAGGAGTGATGTAATGCTTGTGTGGCTGAGAATGAGAGCGCGCGCGCGAGCTCAATATCCTCACAGTCTCAGAATGATTTTTCGGTGTTGAAGAAAAAGAATGAGGAAGCAAGAATGCTTGATCTTCCCAATTACCCAGAAGGATGTAAGAAAACAGCATACTAATGGAGAAGGAAACATGTCGTCTCAGTTTAATGATAGAAATGCTACTTATCCATAAAGAGGTACAGGCTAAGGAATCACGATTTGCTACAATATTTTGGTTTTTCGTTATCTCTTTGGCTTTCTCTCTCTCATTTTCTATTCTTCTTTTTATGCTACTAATGAGTGGTGGTTTAAATATCATAATAATACAAAGGAGAAGAATAGTAATAATACAACGCTCAGGTGGCAATTTTTTAACGTAAAAAACATCATACAATGCAAAAACTTGAATGCGTGTCTTGAGCCACTATAAGCCCGTATGACTGAATTCTATAACAGGGGGCACGACAGTCTTAAAAAACGAGACCGAAATAAAACTGAAAATGTTCCGGAAAGACATTAGATATGATTTCCACCGGAAATGAAGTCGATTTGCCTTTAATGAAGAGTGAAAAAGACATGGAACACTTCCCTGTAACCCCAAAATGACCGGAATCTTGAATAAAATCCTAATGTGAAAAATCATCAGTAAAAAGGAAGGGAACTCATTTTTACTGGATGAAAAGAATGAATGTGGTGAAAACGCTTCCTGTAAAGAACTATATTTACGAACGGTTCTATTCATCTTTCGAAAATGGACGCACTGAAGTATAGAGGACAGATAGCCAGATAGATAGATAGTTATAGAATAAAAGCTTCTTTCCTACATAAAAGAAAACAAGTAAGCATAGCATCCTATCACAAAGAGTCTTCATCCCTGCGCGCAGAGAGAGAGAGAGCACCGGACTATTTTCCCCGCCCAGCATTAAGGCTTTCACCTCATGCACAGATGCACCGCTGTAACTTTTCATGCAAATGGTCTGCAACTCCGTTGCCGAACAAGTTGGAGAGAGATGAATCTAAAATGGAAAGCCGGAGACGGGTCACGAAATTGCGTCCATCAAAAATTTCCATCCGATTATAATGGATGAAAGTTTGCTGGGCATAAGAGATTGGGGCGGTTTTTGCTTTCAACATCTGAAGGATAAAAATCGTATCATTAATTCATAGGCGAAAATAGTTAATGGAATGAACAGCAGGGTTCAGGGGAAAATGCCGAGTTGGGTGAAATCAATTATGCAAAATTCAACAGCGGATTAACTGGATGGAAGGACTATTTTTCTTAATCACAGACCAATAACAAAAGATAGTCCCTGATTTACGATTTCGCATCGACATTACATGATTCAACACTTGCATGTTACAATTTCAAATACAGGCAGGACTTCTGTGGACAATGGATCGAGAATATTAGGAAATCTAAAAGTTCCGACGCACGCACACACACACACACACACACACACATATATATATATATATATATATATATATATATATATATATATATAATACTATATATATGCATATATATATATATATATATATATATATATATGCATATATATATATATATATGCATATATATATATATATATATATATATATATATATATATATATATATATATATATATATATATATGCATATATATAGTATATGCCGAGGTAAATATGACGTTCATAAGAGAACTGCTCCCCCATCCATCTAAAAGTCCGCCTATCCATGAAAAATAAAAGTTCGAATAGTAAACAAAAGGCTCACAGCGTTATGCCACAACGATACCATCCTATTCAGTGCAGACTAATTTCGACATGCACTTGTCTTCAAAACCATCCCGAATACTGAACATATACCTCCTCTGCAAAGGCTTGCTTGATATCACGGCCGTCCATTCATCAGGGACCAACATCTACTGAATGGGGACGCTGCTGGTTTGGGATTAAATGCAGGAAAAAGTATTCTTATTTAAACGGCTACAAAATTCTAATTAATAATCGCAGAGTAGACGCTGGTTTAGGATTAAATGAGGAAAAAATATTTTTATTTAAAAGGCAAAAAAAAAAAAAAAAAATCTTATAGTCACAGACCAAACGCTGGTTTCGGATTTAATGCAGGAATTTTTTTTTTATTTAAATGGTAAAACAATTCTAATTAATGGACCAGACGCTGGTTTGGGATTAAATTCAGGAAAAAGGATTTTTTATCTAAAAGGAAAAAATAATAATATAATTAATAGTCACAGACCAGACGCTGGTTTGGGATTAAATGAACGAAAAGTATCTTAATTTAAATGACAAAACAATTCGAATTAATAGTCACAGACCAGGAGCTGGCTTTCGCTAAACAAAGGTAAATGAATACATTAAGTAATATAATGACACATTATAGTCATGAACCGATCAATAATTTGTCACAAAGCAAAATAATTAATCACAAGCTTGGAAGATTATATTTCAAATTTTATTTACTCGAACCTAATGGAAATCGTGTTCGCAGACTCCCATGATGGGTTACTTATTTCTTGAGAAAGAAAATGGTGACCATAATATATATGTCTCATTGAAAATAATATATTTACTTTGATGACTTAGCTAAAGGGAGAACCTACTTATATTCTTCTAGGAACGGTGTAAACAGTAGTATTTGCCTAGAATATGTCATATATATTTAACAAAAACTTGTAATGTCCGACTATCAGTCTTGAAGAAGAAAAAAAGAATAAGGAGAGAGAGAGAGAGATAGATAAGAGAGAGAGAGAGAGAGACTGTCAATTCGCATAGTTACCCGTTTTCTAATGACTGAAAGAAAGTACGTACTTACTTCAACAAAATATTGATAAGAAAAACAATGTGAATAAAAACATATGACTTCATAATTACTTAATCTGGCCACACCATATTTTGATCATCTTTTCAGAAAAGGAATACCATATCTGATTAAAGCAAGGGAGACAAAAAAAAAAGACCATAACAATACAAACATGCAAGCAAAATGTAAAGAAAAGTTATGATGCAATTGTTATTCGCGCTGGAAAAACAGTTCACTCTGAAGAACAAAAACGAAGTTTGGGAGAGGAAGATGAACAAAAGCAGACAGACAAAGGGGCGGAGGTCAGCTCAGGGAATTTCCTTAACGAATTTCTTTACCATCTTGTTTTAACAGAATTTCTCGAACATCTTGATTTGACAGAATTTCCCTAACATCTAGATGCGCAGGAATTTCACTAACATTTTGATTCAACAGAATTTCCCTAACATCTTGACTCAACAGAGTTTCCCTAATATCTTGATTTGACAAAATTTTCTTAACATCTTGATGCAACAGAATTTTTTTAACATCTTGATTCAACAGAATTCTCCTGACATCTTAACAGAATTTCCCAAATATCTTGGCTTATTTGAACAAGGAGACGAATGCAATAATAAATTCTGTTTGGCAAAGAGTTATTCATATCAAACCACATTTTCGTGATAAATTACGAAATAGATAACTTCTTGGGACCAAGAAGTAATATATATATATATATATATATATATATATATATATATATATGATATATATATATAATATATATAGTATATATATATATATATATATATATATATATACATATATATATATATATAATAATATATATACATACATATATATATATATATATATTATATATATATATATATGTATATATATATATATATATATATATATATATACATATATATATATATATATATGTATATATATATATATATATATATATATATATATATATATATATATATATATATATATATATGTGTGTGTGTGTGTGTGTGTGTATGTATGTTATGTATGTGTGTATGTATGTATATATATATATATATATATATATATATATATATATATATATATATATATATATATATATATATAATCACATCAAAGGGTACTATAGTAGGCAGGTGAAGGGCGCAGGAACATATACACCATCCATTTGATACATTTATTGTCAACGCGTTTCTTGACCATGGTCAACCATCATCAGGACATCTATATAAAAGGAATCCGAACCACATAATTAAAGAAACATATACGTATAAAAGCACAAGAAAACTTAAAATGGAAACTAAGTTTAAACTTAAATACTGAATCACACTTAATACATTTACACATTAAAACCAAGAAAGCTAAAATGATCCTTAAAAAACTAAATTCAATAAAAAGAAAAAATAAAGGTAAAAAACGAACTTAAAATGAAGAGCAAGGCGCACCTCTCAAAATGACAGAGACAAACGCACTAAAAGAATACACAAGAAACAGAAAAAGAAGGCGGGCAAATATAAACAAACAAGCTAGTTATGCTATGAACAGGGGAACAGCCGATGATTGGCAATTTAACGTAGGTACAATTCTCTTTATTAGCAGACTTTCCAAGAGAAGCAGTTCTCCAAGGTTCCTTGACTTGGCCAATTATTTTAAAGTTGTCATATTTGATCGATGTCTTGCAACTTCTAGCGTGCGATCTTATATTGGAAAGATCGCACGCTAGAAGTTGCAAGACATCGATCAAATATGCAACTTTTAAAATAATTTGGCCCAAATCAAGGAACCTGGAGAACTGCTTCTCTTGGAAAGTCTGCTAATAAAGAGAATTGTACCTACGTTAAATTGCCAATCATCGGCTGTTCCCCTGTTCATAGCATAACTAGCTTGTTTGTTTATATTTGTCCGCTTCTTTTTCTGTTCTTGTGTATTCTTTTAGTGCGTTTGTCTCTGTCATTTTGAGAGGTGCGCCTTGCTCTTCATTTAAGTTCGTTTTTACCTTTATTTTTTCTTTTATTGAATTTAGTTTTTTTAAGGATCTTTTAAGCTTTCTTGTGCTTTATATATGTTTCTTTTAATTATGTGGTCGGATTCCTTTTTATATAGATGTCCTGATGATGTGACCAATGGGTCAAGAAACGCGTTGACAATAAATGTATCAAATGATTGTGTATATGTTCCTGCGCCCTTCACCTGCCTATATATATATAGATATATATATATATATATAATATATATATATATATATATATATATATATATATATTTACTTCTTGGTCCCAAGAAGTCATCTATTTCGTAATTTATTATCACGAAAATGTGGTTTGAGAGAGAGAGAGAGAGAGAGAGAGAGGAAACCAATTAAAAATCCCCATGGAAGAAAAATTTCCATGAATGAAGAAGCACATAGCCAATAAAGCAACTAACAAAGATCCGAACGTGAAATAAGGAAAAGCAGACAAAGGCATCATAATGTCAAAAATAGAAAAACGTAGATACTGAAATCCAATAATGGCTCCGATGGGGCGCTGTCATCAGATATAGATCAAATGAATAGAAAATAAAATGATTAGGAAGCATAAACACGGAAAACAGAAAACGCGCATGACATGGAGAGAGAAAATATATCCTGGAGAAAGAATTTAGCCTGGAAAAAAAAATATTAACCAAGGAAAAAGTATGACCTAAAAAGAAAGACTAAAAGAAATAAATAACTCAATTCCTCTTCTCCTCAGCAAATATTTCCCGTTAGTCTCATCCGCTACGCTGCAGCTTTTGCATATCATAAGAGAGAGAGAGGGAGAGAGAGAGAGGCGAATTCATGCAAGTCTCCAAGGCTCCGATGTCAACATCCTGCTTTATTCCGATTCACCGCGACCTTTTTCCAAAGCGACGCTGACAGTCTTACGAAGAGGGAGGAACGATCCAGCTGCGGATTCAAACCTTCCTTTCCACATCATTATTGTCACCGATTTGATTGCGATGCATGCCCCGTGAATATGAGTTTGCGCGTGTGTGTGTCGATCTTCTATTTGATGTATTCATAATATTTCACGGACCGAGATCTATTTATCTGTTGTTGAATGAAGGACGACGCGACCTTCTTGCTGTTTTAAAGCGAGTCATTGGTATTCAGAAAGAATCAAATAAAGCCAGTGGGTGAATTTGGGAAAGCTTGCTAGTGACACACACCTAAATAAGAAATGTTTTTACATCATATAAACAATTATAATTTTTGTAACCTTCACATTCAACTAATTAATCAATTAATAGATGCATCATCCGTTCTTTATACCTGTTATGTTATTTAGTATTCGTTACTATTTCTTGAAAAAAGTTAAGTATATCTTAGTTTAACCAGACCACTGAGCTAAGTAACAGCTCTCCAAGGGCTGGCCCGAAGGATCAGATATTTTCACGTGGTTAGGAACCAATTGCTTACCAAGCAACGGGATCTACAGCTTATTGTGGAATCCGAAACCACACTAAATCGAGAAATTAATTTCTAATCACCATCAAAACAATTCCCCCTGATTCCTTGTTGGCAGAGCGGGGAACTGAACTCGGGAGTAACGAATCGGTAGGCGAGCACGTAAACCACTCGTCCAACGAGGTACTAAACTATTTCCTGAGACATGCCTTGAATATCCCCTTCATTGCCGAATTTATAGAGAAAAATATGCAAGCTGAATAAGATAGATACGATCAGAAGATAAAAACCTCAAAATGGCGAGACATTCAGAAAAACCGCATATTCCTTCAAAGAGGAAAATCTGAGAGACATTCGGGAGAGAGAGAGAGAGAGAGAGAGAGAGAGAGAGAGAGAGAGAAAGAGAGAGAGAGAGAGTGGCAATCAAAACTTTTATAGCTTCATGAAGGACCCTACTCTTAAGGCGTCCTATAATAAAACTGGCCCTTAATTTTGCCACCCCTGCCAAATATTCTCCGTTCTAATTTCGCTTCAGTCTTTTCATCTATTTTGTACTTACACACTCACATGTATGTACTGTGTATTTATGCACACACATATATACATATATATAAGTATATAAATGTACAAACATAGACAATACATACATACATACAAACAATATGTGTGTGTGTGTGTATTATGTATTTGAAAGAGAAAAAATTACCTTTTGATAACAAAACTACACTTTAATTTTGCCACTTCTGCCAAATTTTCTCTGTACAACTTTTTTTCTGTTGGCTTTTATTTTCGTTATATATATATATATATATATATATATATATATATATATATATATATATATATCTTCTGATCGTATCTATCTTATTCAGCTTGCATATTTTTTCTATAAATTCGGCAATGAAGGGGATATTCAAGGCATGTCTCAGGAAATATTTTAGTCCCTCGTTGAAAGAATGGTTTACGTGCTCGCCTACCGATTCGTTACTCCCGAGTTCAATTCCCCGCTTGATTAAAGGATATTACTATAACACTTCAAAGTCATCACTGTTTCTTATGTTTTAATATTTTCATCTCCAAAGGTCTTCACTATCTTTATGCTCTATCTTCTTCATATGTGAACTGTTATAAGTTGAACTATTACCCACATAACATCAAAAGATAAACTATTATTAGGTGAACGAAAACTTCCGGAACATGTTGCAAAATATTTTGAGTGACTGAATTCTTGGTTTCCCTGGTTTTCGAGTCCATGAGCCAACGAATTTCTTATCGACTAAAAGAATTACCCTTCGGTTAACATATATGAAAATATATTAATTCCGGGGAAGAGCGAATTAATTATTAAAGGACATTTGTATGTTTGTGTTTATATATATATATATATATATATATATATAATAATATATATATTATATAAATCATTAACATAGTCGATAAGAAATTCGTTGGCTCATGGACTCGAACCAGGGAAACCAAGAATTCAGTCACTCAAAAATATTTTGCAACATGTTCCGGAAGTTTTCGTTCGCCTAATAATAGTTTATCTTTTGATGTTACTATGGGTAATAGTTCAGCTTATAACAGTTCACACATATGAAGAAGATAGAGCATAAAGATAGTGAAGACCTTTGGAGATGAAGAATATTAAAAACTATAAGAACAGTGGATTGATCTTTGAAGTGTTATAGTAATAATCCTTTAATCAAGTAAAAAATGACAACAACATTAGTATTATATAGAATCAAAATGGTGTGTATTCAAAACTTCACTCAGCATTCTGAAAAAAAAAGAACGCAAGTGAAAGAAGAAAACTTCACATGCCAACAAACATTAGCTAGTATTCACATTGTCACCGAAACACGGAGCCTTATTTTGTTAAAGGTAACTTGTTTTTTTCTTTATCTATATTCCGAAAATGAAAGCCAGTGGAATTGTTTACCTGTCTCAGTCTTCACTCCCATCCTCGTGTATGACCTGTGGTGGAATTGCTTTTTCGAGTTTCTCTTAATAGTCTCAGTTTCTCATTACTGTTCTGGTTTCGAGACTGCCCGTTATTTTCCATTTTATTCATTGGTAAACTTCCAGTTACAAAACAATCTCGGATATTGTGTGGAGAGCCAGTCCCATATTTTGTCAAAGGATGAAATGAGTGAGCCACTGGAGCAATAACCTTTTGCTTTCTTATGTTTATTTCTGAACGAAGAGTAGGATATCCGTTTGTTTTTTTATATTATGTACGGTCATAACCATAACATTTGGCTCTCTAACGTTTACGTGTGTATAGAAAGTGCATATGTATATATATATATATATATATATATAATATATATATATATATATATATATATATATATATATATATACAGAGAGAGAGAGAGAGAGAGAGAGAATCAAGAATACATCTAAATCACAGGGATGAAATTAATCTTCATAGATACTGAAAAGGAAACTAATACCGCAACAAAATTGGACCCACCTTCATTCTATTCGCAAATTCACCCTTTCCCTTAGTCACAATTTGCTGCAATCATCATTTCCTCTGTGAATGTTCTTGATTTTCTAGGTGGTTCTCTTTTCCCTCCCCTATTTCTCTTTCCTTCCCTTAATGAACACATGCTTTATCCTTTTTGCAGCTTTCATTTCTTTTTCCACGATTTATTTATTAGCCAAAAATATTGGCACTGAGTCTTTTAGGAATTCGGCTTAATTCTTCTATATTCATGTCAGAGAAGGTGCTTGTGTTAAAATTGTTCGTATGTACAACCTCATGTTCACATCACACATGCACACACACACAAATACATACATACATATATATAATAAAGTGCACGCAAAACAGCACACATATGTAATATAAAAAAACATACGTATTAATTATCAGTTATTAAAAGCAACAAAAACTACTCGAACGGTTTGATACAGATCTGAATTACAAGCGAAGTACTATTAGTACTATGTCCGACCCTGTACGCACATAACAAGAGCTGCTATATTGCATCACCTTTCCCTCAACATCGCCTTCTCAGTTATCCCGATACCCCCCCTTAAATTTGTGAGGGGTAAGCCCTTTTCAATATATTTAAAGGTTCTTGGTGAGGGGTTCCGGTTCAGGATGGGACGATGTGGGCCCGTTTCCTGAGAAAAAAATACATATTGCCTCTGTTGCACTATTTATCAGATTAATTGCATTAGTTATTAGATTAATTGTCTGGTGGGTAGTGGTAATGGAAGGTGGAAGGGCGTAAGTATGGGTGTGGAGTGAGAAAGAGGAGAAAAAAAAAAAATAAAAAAAAAAAAAAAAAAAAAAAAAAAAAAAAAAGTACCAGCCATAGGTGATTAGGTATATCATAAAAATAAATGCCTTCGTGCAATACTCTCTCTCTCTCTCACTCTCTCTCTCTCTCTCCCAGTCTCTCTCTCTCTCTCTCTCTCTCTCTCCTTTGTCTTCTGCATCCAGATCCTCCCTCTCATTAATTGACAAGAATGCCCTCATGAAATTCATGGCATCCAATAGAACAAGCAAACATTCATTCTCTGCCCGTCTTCCTTTCCTCAGTGTACCCCAACATTCTCAACCGAATACATTCCGATCTAACCTTTTGAAGTGATTGTCCAAACATTCGGGAAACGATGGAAATTTCCATCTCTACGTAATGAAGATACCAGTTTTTTTTGCTTTTTAGATAAAAAATGGAAGTCAGGTGTATGCATAACCATATGCATTTTGAAGATTTAATGGATTTCCTTTTTATACTTCCACATAAATACATGCACACACAAGAGAGATGAGAGGTTTCCTTTGAGGTTCATACAAGTTCATACAACCTTTTCTTGAACTATTCATACTTCTCTCAATATTTTGTAATTGTAAAGTTAACAAAACATACACGATGTGTGTGTACTATATAATATATATATATATATATATATATATATTACACACACACCACACACACACACACACATACATATATATATATATATATTATATTATATTATCATATATATATATATATATATAGTGTGTGTGTGGTGGTGTGTGTGTGTGTTGTGTGTGTAATATATATATAATTAATATATTATAATATATATATATATATATATATATATATATATAACACACGCACTTACTTCATCATTTACGTACAGCCAGATATGCGACAAATCCGTTGAGAAGCGCAGTCCCAATTATGCGCCCGAGTAACATGCAACGTTTGCACATATCCCTCTTGTATCTCAATTTAATGGAACTGCTTCTGGCGATAAAATGATTCCATTAAGCGAAGGCTCCACACTGGCGTTCTGATACAGTCCTGAACAAAGAGAGGACTGGAATGGGGGGATAAAATAACTCGGAGTAGAAACTTTTTATGAATTATATGTTGTCTTCGTATGTTTCACACGAAAGAAATCATATGCTCTCGTTTCCATGTTTTTCCCAATGTTTCTCCTTAATATCTTGAATATGGAATCTGAATTAATTCTATGGGGCGAATGTCGAAACCTGGGTAGCGTGACAAATCCGACCTTGAAAACAAGCCAAATCTAACCTTTCCTAGAAATGTCGTTTCCTCAACCTAACCAGACCTTACCTGACCTTACCTGACTAAGACGCCGAGCCCTGACCTGGTCGGGAGGGGGGTGAGGGGCAGGGATGGGGGTGGGCGCTTTGCCCTCTCTTGGACCCCTTCGAATAATACTGAATACCAGAAACGGACGGCATCGGACGATTGGCTAAATTTTTTTTTTTCGGACACGTGGTCTGGTACTGGCCTACGACCTGACCAAATCTACCATAACCTAATCTTTCCTAGAGCACTGCGCCCTAAGGTAAACAGAACTTACCTACCAAACATACTTGGGCACCATGCCCTGATCTGACCGGGAAGGCTTTGTTCCACCCCGCTCCCCAAAGTGACACTTAATTAACATGAGGTAGCAGGTTCGAATTACCAAAGCCTACCCCTGTCTCCCTACTGTACTACACTGCCCAGCTCTGCAGGAAATCTCTACTCTATTTCCCATGGGCTTCTGTAGCTACGTGTTCTCCTAGCTTTATATATATAACAGCTCCTGATGCAGTCTTAAGAACAGTGTGGCTTTCTCTTAAGACGGGAAAACTGCCGGCAATCCACTCGGATATCATTTTCGAGATGGATGATGTACAAGAGCATAAGGCTAACTATCATAACAACCTAGCACAAAAAAAAAATCCACTTCAGGTGAGAGGACTCCTAAAAAATGACACCGTCTCATTCCCTTATGATTAAAGCAGAAGTACGACACCATAATCTAATTGAACGGAAAGTGCACGAGAGGTATTTAGAATTAAAGTATCTTGCAAACTAAAAATAAAGACGAGGAAAACAAAAACTAATAAAGGCGATTTACTGCTAATGGAAGGGAAGGAATTTATAGCACTGAGTAAAGGGAAAAGAAAAAGACCAGGATATTTAAACAGGACAGGGAAATTAAGTCGCCGGAGAAATAGAACCTTCAACTTTCCCGAAGCAATTAGGAAGGGGAAAACTCTGGATTATGGAAATAATTACAATGTAAAATACAAGCAAGCATAGCATGAGTGCTTGATGCACGAAGCAGCGTATCGCCTATTCAATTAACCATTTCAGGGAATGAATGTGTCCACAAGAAGAATGATTTTTTTGTCTGTTTACGACATAGCCATGCATGCAACGAGAGAGAGAGAGAGAGACTTAACTCTCTGAAATATAAAATGAAAAAATAGAATGACATGGAGAAGTTTTCAATAGAAAAAAAAACAGCTCTTTTGAACGTAATTGCTTTATGGTATGAGAGAAGAGGCAAAAAGGAGAAAAGGAGGAGGAGGAGGAGGAGGAGAGGAAGCAATATAGAAATTCTGGGGGCTCTGCTCGTCCTCTTCCCACAGAAAAAATATGTATTCATGAAGGAAAATATGAATTTAAATCCTCAGCTGAGAGTTCAGCAAATAAGGTCACACTGATACATAGAACCAATGTGACTTTGGCTTTGGCCGTGAAATTTGCATTCATGAATAGGAAAAGCAACTATACCGGGAATTTGGGAAGTGATGAAACGCGTTATTTGAAAGTCTTATCGATATTTTCTAATCTTCTGTCAGTAAAAATGCAATACATAAATTCATGTTGATAGCTGCTCTCTGCATTGAGGCTTTCCTTTACACGAATAAGGGCGCCTTGCCATCTCTTAGGAAGGGAAGTTTGCAAATAACTTTTCTCTCACGGACCGTGACTGATTTAAGCAGCACGCTAGTCTCGGTGTCTTCACTGTAGAAAGATTAATAAACGCAACACATTTATTAAGCAAATGGTGATAATCCTATAAGTGAAAAATATGAGGTCCTCCCTAGACCAGTTTTCTTTTATGAGTAATTGTTCGATTACGAACTATGGTACCTGTTTATGATACATTAATCAAAAGTTCCATATCAAGAGTTTTGTTAATTATTCATCACGTGCATAATGAAACAAATGTACATCTAAACCATTAAGTCATTCACGTTGCTGAACTTCAGTACAGAGGATAGAAGATAATAGTCGAATCAACGGCCGGTTTTGAATGTCAGTGACTGAAGTTTTGTAGGCTTGATATAGTAAGTATTGAAAATAATCAGTGAAGGGATCTTCTTCTTATGCTCTGATTTACCATTAAAAAAATAATTGCAAGGAACGACAAGGAATAAATGTTAAGAGAGAGAGAAAAAAAAAAGCTCAATCCTAGCAGGTTTAAAGAATAAGACTTCGTTTACACCAAGTAAATCGAATCGATTCAATTCATGAAGAATCGGCACGATTCATGATTCGTCTTGATTCGCCACACTAATTTCAATGTAACCGTTTACACCAAGCTAATCTGCATGATTTGAATTGACTCGATTCGCTTAGTGTAAATAGTTACATTGAAAATGGTGTGGCGAATCAAGACGAATCATGAATCTCAATATGAAATCGAAATCAAAGTCAAAAGTGTAGAAATATTTCTAGAGAATTTTTACTAAGGTTAAGGAAAACTCTAAACTGGCATAAAAGTAAACAAAATAAAAATGAGGATTTGTAAAATCACTCATTTCCACGTCTTATGACCTTTGTCATTGCTCACTAACTATGGGCTTTGCATATTGTATTCCCTTTGCTTTTCTAAAAAATACAGGTCTCCTGACAGTTCATTATTCTAGACTAATCATTCAATTACCCACATACGATAACATTAAAATTTATAACCTTTAAGTAAATGGGAGCTTAAAGAATTTGCTTTTATAAAAATACAAAAGTAAATAAATAAAAAAATAAACAGATAAGTAAAGTAAAACCTTCCAAATAAACAACGACAGTTTTTTCATGTTCAGAATACCAACACTCCTCTTGTTACGCTGTCTGCATCTGATTCCTCCATCTATTGCCACAGAGGACAGTAACTACTCTAGTTCAGATTGCTTTCGTCAGATGGATGGCGGTACGAAAGGTCCCGGGCGAAGTGACCTCAAATAACTGTACATCTAAACTATCCGTCGTTTCACTATTTGATATCAATTCCACTTGTGATGCTGGAAACAATTAGCATTTATTGTTTGTTTTGTTTGTTTATTTGTATGGTGTTTTACGTTGCATGGAACCAGTGGTTATTCAGCAACGGGACCAACGGCTTTACGTGACTTCCAAACCACGTCGAGAGTGAACTTCTGTCACCAGAAATACACATCTCTAAACCCTCAATGGAATGCCCGAGAATCGAACTCGCGGCCACCGAAGTAGCAGGTCAACACCATACCGATCACGCCACTGAGGCGCTAATTAGTCTTCATGGCATTAACATTGACGATCATTTGCTTCTTACGAACATGTCACTTAGTTTAACTACATAATCCATTCTCGGTCGTTTGACGTATCAAGGAAAACAGAACAGGCAGACTAATTGATTAAAGGAAACATGTATTCCGCGGCTTATCAGCGTATACATGCTTTATTATTATTTTATGAATATATTTATGCAATCATTAAATCCTGCCTGATTTTGCAGTTTTCCTGCAATCTAGCACCAATTAAAATCTAGAGGATTTTACAGGAACCCATCTTGATTATTATCTGTTGGATCCACTGGACGATTGTTCATTCTTGTCAAAGAAGACCAGTAGTATCTGCCATCCCAAATTTTCAGAAATGTTGCGATTGCTGAGCGTAACTTTTTTTTTTTTTTTTTTTTTTTTTTTTTTTTTTTTTTTTTTTTTTGTTTTTTTTTTTTTTTTTTTTTTTTTTTTTTTTTTTTACAATCTCAGGAATTCTCTGGTAGCCTTCCCCAACTGCGTACGAATAAAAAGACCTACTTACATCTGAAAGCAGTGAATTTTACTTTACAATTAAAAAAAGGACTAGGGATACTTCTAAATATGTCATTCAAACACACGCGCGCGCGCACACACACACACACACACACACACACGGAGAGAGAGAGAGAGAGAGAGAGAGAGAGAGAAAGAGAGAGAAGAATGACCTAGATTAAACAGTCTCTTTGAACATCCCGTTCTCAGACGCGAACCACGATATAAGAAAAATAAGAATACTTTTCACGTCCAACGCGATATATCGTTAGATAAATGAATTTTCCTGAAATGAGAAATGCCTGGCGATATCCGCTAATATCGCTGGCGGCTCCTTGTGTCTTCTAAAGGGTACAGGGATTTGCGGTTGCAATAAATTACCTAAATTTCCTTGATCCGCCCTGCTCCTGTTCTAATTTAGCTTCAGTGGAAACCGCCAATGGCAGTCTTTCCTTAAGGACAGTGCAATGGAAACGGATATATTAATCAGATGTATCTTCACACAACACTTTTAGTAGCAATATTCTACTACAGACTTTTAAAGGGCTGGTTCGTAATTGACGTAACAGAAAACTTCTAAGCAAATTTTTTTATTGTTAGCAAGGGATGATTGAAATATATGAAGATGTTTCCCCAGCTCTCTGTACAAACCACCACTCTTTTTTCAAGCTTCAGTGAAAACTGACAGCAGAGGAATATCGCTCTTTTCAGCCAGCACAGAACTTCACATAAAATCGGAGTATACTGTATATGAAAGATACAACAAACGGTTATAACAGCAACAACACCATTAATGATGATCATAACAATGTACTTTACTGATAAAATTAAAAATCATTAATTTTTAAGTGCCATTATTCAGAAATAAATGTCATTAAATTGGCTAACTAGACGGAGTTGATAACTGTTGTGAATTCCATAATCGAATAGGATATACTCGAGTGGTCTGGCGGCAAATAAAGGAAATACAGAATATTTACATAAAAAATATATTTCTTTTTATGCCTGTAGATAACAACAAAGAATTCAGAGTGAATTATCATGTCATCATTAAACACTTTGATAAAATATAAAGTGTTATATTTCTAAGCATGAACATTTATATTAGTACATAACTGTAGTCCACCTCCTTATCAACGCAATAATCATATGATTATCAACGCAATAATCATAGTCCCTATCCACCAGGCACTTAGGAAAATAATTTCTCTGAAGAAATGCTCAAATAATTAGAAAAATAGTAGTTTCCCGCTTATTTTTTTTAGCCAGAAAAATTAAATTCTACTTCCTATACTTTGATTATTCTATACGTAATATCTTTCCACGGGAAAAATAAGATAGTCTACCTGGAAGACTACTCAGAAAAAATTACCAACATTGTTTATGTATTATGTATGTATGTAATATTATATAATAATATATTATATATTATATAATATATTATAATATATATAATTATATTAATATTACTATATATATATATATATATATATATATATTATATATATATAATATATATAATAATATTATTAATATGATATAATATATGTATATATTCTATATATATATATATCTATAGATATATATATATATATATATATATATATAGATATATATGTACAATATATATATAATATATATAATATTATATATTATATATATATATATAATATATATATATATAATATATATATAATTACGTATATAATATATATATATATATAACATATATATAAATACATATATAATCTATATAAATATATGGAAAAGATAAATATAATTGAAAAGATAATTAAAATAAAATTCCCGTTGCGTTTTAATTCAAAAGCACAAAGGAGTTTAAATTTGCTCTTACAGGCCACGGGAGGTGGGAGTGGGTATTTTATTTTATTTAATAGAGAAACTGATCATCGGACAGAAAGTAAATATCAAAGTGCACAAAATTATCGTTGTGTAAAAACAAGTATACGTACGATAGTTTACAGTATACGTTCTAATTTTATAATAATGAACACAAACTCAAAACCACTGCTTATTTACCTTGGGAAATCTGCGACCCTACAAATCTTTTTCGTGTTCTCCATTTATCCATGAAATATATTCAACGTAGTTTAAAACATTTCAAAAACTATTTCTTATATAACCATACAAGAAAATTGGTCTTTTACGCACATAATACTATTAAAAAAAAATTAGTTTTCACATCAGCTAGGCATTTGATGTCTAGGCCAGTTCCTTACGACGCTCCTGATTTTCTGTTGATAAGCGAATGACAGGGCTGGAAACTCTCAGTCTCTCTCGAGCGTTCACACAAGCAGGATGTATGTTCCACCTCTCCTGAGGGATACTTTTGAAAGACGTATCCCTCAGGAGAGGTGGAACCTACATCCTGCCTATGTGAACTCTCGAGAGAGACTGAGAGTTTCCAACCCGGTGATTGGCTTATCAACAGCCAATCAGGAGCGTCGTAAGGGACTGGCCTAGACATCAGATGCACGGGTGATGTGAATCTACTATAGTAGTCTTTTCCAACCGTTGCAAATAAGACTTAGTTCTCCTGTTAATATCAGAGGAAGTTTTAAGATCAGATGGAAATTTTAAAATAAAAATGAGGAAGTACTGCGACTAAAGACGAGTTTCTGTTCACCCAAGCAAATTTGCCAGCCATTGTAAACATTTGCCTATGAACGGCAAAAATATTTCGAACATTCAAGATATAGAAACATTTATTTTGTCAAGAAACAAACGGCTAAACATAAAAAACCAATTCCATTTCACTTGTCGAATTAAAACGAACGACACACCACGGCAAAAAACCCATGAAAATATCGGCCTGACTGGACACAGTTACAGGAGTTACTTTTGAAACTAATTCTCTCTCTCTCTCTCTCTCTCTCTCTCTCTCTCTCTCTCTCTCTCTCTCTCTCTCCTGTCGTTTCCTTTCACTGCCTTTCTGATTTTTCTTTTCAGACGTTTCTCTCCTTTGCTGACTTTATCACTACGTCACACCATTTCTGAAAGGATTGTCAGGATTCTCCAGGGTTAGTAATCTTATGATATAGGATTCTCCATGATTAGTAATCACATGATAAAGGATTCTTCGGGGTTAGTAATCTCATGATATAGGATTCTCCATGGTTAGTAATCTCACGATAAAGGATTCTTCGGGGTTAGTAATCTCAGGATATAGGCTTCTCCATGGTTAGTAATCTCACGATAAAGGATTCTTCGGGGTTAGTAATCTCAGGATATAGGATTCTCCATGGTTAGTAATCTCATGATAAAGGATTCTTCGGGGTTAGTGATCTCACAATAACAGATTTACAATGGATAATAATTTCACAATATAGGATTCTCCATGGTTAGTAATCTCACGATATAGGATTCTCCGGGGTTAGCAATCTCCCGATAAAGGATTCTCCAGGGTTAGTAAACTCACGATAAAGGATTCTTTGGGGCTAGTGATCTCACAATAACGAATTCACAATGGTTAATAATCTCACGATATAGGATTCTCCGGGGTTAGTAATCTCACGATATAGGATTCTCTAAAATTAGTAATCTCATGATATAGTATTCTTCAGGGCTAATCTCACGATAAAGTATTCTCTGGGATTAATAATCTCATGATAAAGGATTCTCCAGGGTTAGTGATCTCATGATAAAGGATTCTCCAGGGTTAGTGATCTCACGATAAAGGATTCTCTGGGGTTAGTAATCTCCACGATAAAGGATCCTCTGGGGTTAGTAATCTCATGACAAAGTATTCTCCGGGGTTAGTAATCTCACGATTAAGGATTCTCCATGGTTTGTAATCTTCAGATATAGGATTGTCCAGGGTTAATAATCTCACATATAGGATTCTCTAGGGTTAATAATCTCCCGAAAAAGGATTCTCCAGAGATAGTAATCTCACGATAAAGGATACTCCGGGTTTAGTAATCTCGCGAAAAAGGATTTTCCAGAATTAGTAATCTCACAATATAGGATTATCCAGGGTTAGTGCCCTCACGATACAAGATTATCCCCGGTTTGGGGTTAGAAAATCTCACAGTATAAAAGACACAGTCTCTTCATATGTTTGTATTTTCTTTTACCTGGGCGTAAACACCGATGGGTCCATAGGAAATATACCAACATGTTTGGCCAGATATTCTTTCTATGATATCACAAACGTAATTATGTTTCAACAAAGTATAAAATAAAAAAAAATGGACCTTCTGTAAAAGCGTCGTTTTTCTATGCATCTAGAGACAAACATCTGCTATTCCACTCACTGGAAGAGAGAGAGAGAGAGAGAGAGAGAGAGAGAGAGAGTGAGAGAGAGAATCTTCCTCTGCTGGATGAAAAGGGTCTCTCTCTTTGACTACAACTCTGACAAAACCAAACTTTGGTAATTAACAACAAGTCTCTATTCGAGGTTCTAATAGGACCAGGTGGAGTGCGTGACTGGGTAGTGACGATTATTATGTCGAGACGACATTCACCCACATTTTTTTTTTTTTTTTGTCCTGTTTCATTTCAGAGATAAATACAAAGACATTCTTCCGACAGAATCGTTGATTTATGATTGGATTAATTGCGTTTCACTTCCGCTAAAAACAACGAGGTCATTATAAAAAAAAAACTCATCGAGTATTGATTATTCTTTGAGAAGAATATGTAACATAAAAAATCGACATTTCTCTTTCGCTCTCCCTATTTCTCTAGATTTACATATCTCCAGAGAATGAACTTCCTCTCAAAACAACGAAACAATTCACAATTTCGAAAGGAATAGAGACGTGAGGACGAAAAAGCAGAGGAACAAACGGTCTTGTCAGGAGACATTAACGATTCCCTCCCCTTTCAGATCTCACAAGATACGCCCCCGATGATTTCCCTTATTTTAAAGATCTCCTTTCCCTGAACAAAAGAGTTTCGCCAGATCTTTCTCAGAAGTCGTGAATCTGTCTTGCACAAAAAATCACCTGAAATCAACACTTGGCAAGATGGTTCCACGGCACCGAACAAAACATTAAATAACTTTGAAGAGAATTTCAGCTACTGTTTCTTCCTTCCTTCCTTCCTCTCATTCCATTCGTCTTATCCGGTGAAAACTTGAACTCGCAGAACAGGGAATTAGATAGAATCCGTCACTGACAGAAAAATGACGTGAGAAATGTTGAAGGAAGGAATGCAAAGCAGAAGTGCAAGAAAGGGAGACAGGCAAAGATGTAAACATCTACACACAGCAAAAACAAGGAAAGACACACGACGCTAGTATTGATATTGGAATACAAAAGCCTTTAAGATACGTCTCTGCTCTTATTGGAAACTGCCAGAAAGCAACAGCGTAACATAAATTAACAATGTAACAAACGAACCAGAACACAGCGATAATTATCTGCGTCATCTCTGAAAATGTCTCATCCACTGAAATTTTTTAATTACTGTTATCATCAAAAAAGAAGCATCACACACTATTTCAGTACTTTTCTCTCCATCTCCTTTCTCTCTCTCATCTATCTTCTCTCTCTCTCATCTCTCTCTCTGGGCTCTCTTTCGAAAGGGCTAGTAAAGGGGAAGGAAATATAAAAAATCTATCAGAGTTGCTCATTTGAAAATATTTTTATTTTATTTTTATCATCGTTAATTTCCTTTTGATTAACATGTCCTGCCGTCCTGAAAAAGAGGATTCGTCTCTAATTACATGACTATATTTTAGCTTTTTATTTTCTGTTTAAGGACTGATGAGGGATAGCTAATTTTGGGGACCTACTACAGTTGCAAGGTTTAAAGGCGCTTTCATTTTTATTAAGGGACGATACAATCTGATTAAGACCTTCAGTCACTGAGAAAAAGTAGGTCTTGTGTCTAATTACATCCTGAAATTTAGTTTTCTCTCCATCTCTTTCCCTCTTTTCGTTCTCGTGCTAATCACGTTAATTGCCAATTCGTGTGTGTGAAACTTCTCTCCTCAGCATGGGAATGATCAACCCAAAGCTTTCCACAAGGAAAAATAAAAGGTAGAAACGTTAAGTATATCTTACTTTAACCTTACTGTTAATCAGCTCTCCTAGGGCTGTTCCGAGGGATTAGATATTTCCTACGTGGCTAGGAACCAACTGGTTACCTAGCAGCGGGACCTACAGCTTATTGAATTTCTAATCACCAGAATAAATTCCTCTGATTCCACGATGGCCAGAGCGGGTTAGTCAAACTCACAGCTACGAAATCGATAGGCTAGCAAGTAAACCATTCGTCCAAAGAAGAACTGGTAAACGTAGAAAGAAACAGCCATGTTGAAAATACAAAAAGTTTTGTATGTTTCATCTATGTTTAGACTTTGGCTCTGTCACTTTATGACTGACCGTAATACAATCCTTCAAAATGTGTGCTAATCTTTTTGTTTCCCTCCCCTGCATTAGGGTCGATATCTGCTTGTCATATTAAGAACTCGACTGATTTTCTGGACTTATGCCAAAACTTAATTTTACCATGGAAAGATGTCAAGCCTTGTTGTAGCTTCTCTCTTCAACAGGGTTCCTGTCCAGGAAACCATAGTAGAGTTTTGAATAGCAAAATTCCATGGCTGAACCTTAATCACCCGGTTGCTAGCCAAGCATTGATCATCACTCGGTTGCTTGTCAAGCATTTATTATTCTTGCTAAATTGTACATAAGTGACAATGTACTTGAATGCAAGGAGAGCATTATCAATTTGAAGTATGGGGATGAGTATGGGTAATCCTCCTCTTTTCTGTATCATGCAATTGTTCATTGGAATATTTGAAACGGCTTCTTCCCCATATGTAACTTAAAAATGGTTTTTGATAGTTGATGACTCTTTTATATGAACAGAGTATACGTTATATGATTTATTTTTATCAATCTGAACCAATTACTCCCTCCTACAAAGTGTAAGTATGAAATGGAAGAACAACACACAAGCATTCTTAAGGTCTGTCCACACACTGGGAAACATTGTTTGGAAACAAAGTTTGCAACAGTTTCGGAAAACGGAAACTGCTTGTAAACAGTTTGCAAACTTTGTTTCCAAACAATGTTTCCTAGTGTGGTCAGGTTTTATATCATGTCCACAATGGAAATCCTCCCAGTTTTCCACATTTCGAAACAAACTAGTTCACGAACAATAACTTAATATTTAAACTATCATAGAATCATAAAATCAATTATTATATTATTCACGTTTTTCCTAATTTTAATCACATAGCCAGCGAAAACCACAGAGTAGACTGGAAAAAATGCTAAATTGGTTTACAAATGAAATGATTGCTATAAACGTAGAATTGTTGAAGCTGCCTAAATTCAAAAATAATTCAAAGGGCAATTATCGATAAAGTACTCGGACGTGGTTTACCTACTGGGGGGGGGCCCCATATACCATTTGTTTTTGTTTCTCCAAGGACATCTCTTGAGTTTCTTTTATTATGGAATGCATGGTAACTCCCTTATTGACAGCTTTTATTTTATATTTTATATTATATATACGTATGTAAATATGTATATATGTGTAGTAAGTATATCTTAAACATAATGCCATAATGCACTGTTTTTCTCTTTATATAAAGATAATTTTCTACCTTCATTCAATTATTTTACCCTGTTTATGATTCATACATAACTTATAAAAAATAAAAAGGTAGCAGTTCACTGTTATGACCTTTACGTTGTTTATTCAGGTTACTCGGAAATAACTGGTAGTTAACTCGACGGATTATTTCTTAAATGTCCACGTTTCGATAGTGACGACGCCTTTCTTTCCCTTGGAAATTAAACCACTCCATTAGTTGCCAATATTTTTATGGTATGATTATTTTTCTTTCGTCTTTGTGACTTTACTCATAATGGACTGTAGTTGGGTTTTAGTTTCTACACTGAAGAGGGATCATGACGCTCCGAAACTGTATGTGGATTTCTTAAATAAATTTGTTCTGCAATTTGTAGTTTTTTTTGAAATGCCACTACATACTGGAGTGGATTATGGCGTTGGGTATCGTAATCTTACCAATTAGATAATCAGTAACGACCTAAATATAAACCAGGTCTCTCTCCACTCCGTTCCCCCCTTCAATCGGCCACCCCACCGGCCCCCCGCTCTTCCCCCCAGACGGCTCATCAACTATCACCTCTTCTGAAGTCTTTCTTCATTTATTCCTTGTAGTTTTTAAATCGTAAAAGGCTCCGGTACTTCCATCCTTTGGTCTCAACGAAAGGAAAACGCTCAAAATCCCAGAGCAGAAGACTGAAAGGAAAATTCCGTCTTAGAATCTGGAAGAACAAAAATATTATTTTTCGTGTCTCTCACCGAGGGATTACGTGAATGCTTTGAGCGGCAACGAATCATGGGGGTAATATCTGCCTTCGTCTCAACGCAAAGCTACAGCGATGCATAGAATGGATTATTGTAAGGGAAACAGTGAAAGGAGGAAGAAGATAATAAATAACCCGAGAAAAAGGAGGTACGGTCACAAGCGTCACAAAACATCGTGAGTAGGGAAGGGAGAATTAATGGCCCCCGGATTTTTAATTATGATGGGTGTACATTTCAACAAAGCTTTAATTACTCATGTCTGTTACTTTTTCATTTTCCCTTTTCATACCTAAATACATGCGTACACGAAGTATTGTTTCCATTCGGCTTCTTTGATCTATCAGTCAATTATATGTTTAGTTTATAGCGTACTGTTTTGGGGTTTATATTAATGATACATAATTATATATAATATATTATATATAGTATAATATATATATATATTAAATAATTAGTATATATATATATATATTAAATTAATTGACTACAAAGATCAAAACTACTGGATACAACCCCCAATCTTTTTTTTTTTTCCAGTTTGGTATCAAACGAGGGTTTACCGGATGTGAGACCAGACCGCTAGAGAGAGAGAGAGAGAGAGAGAGAGAGAGAGAGAGAGAGAGAGACCTTACCTTACCTTACAGGCCTTACATCTTGTTCGGGTTGCCCCAGGTCCCTCAGTGTGAGGCACCTCTAATGTCTACCAGAGAGTTGCTAGTACATCTTCCGGTATATTTTGCATCTTCCAATCTTGGATGGTCTGGGATGCAGCTGAGATATTTGTCGAGCTTATTCTTAAACACATCTACGCTCACTCCTGATATATTCCTCAGATGAGATGGCAACGCATTGAATAGACGCTGCATTATCGATGCTAGTGCATAGTGGATTAATGTTCTGTGTGCTTTCCTTATTTTTCCTGGTATAGTTTTGGGCACTATTAATCTACCTCTGCTTGCTCTTTCTGATGTTTTTAGCTCCATGATGTTTTCGGCTATTCCTTCTATCTGTTTCCATGCCTGAATTATCATGTAGCGTTCTCTTTTCTCCTTCTAGACTATATAATTTTAATGATTGTAGTCTTTCCCAGTAGTCAAGGTCCTTAACTTCTTCTATTCTAGCTGTAAAGGACCTTTGTACACTCTCTATTTGTGCAATATCTTTTTGATAGTGTGGGTACCATATTATATTGCAATATTCAAGTGGACTACGAACATATGTTTTATAAAGCATAATAATGTGTTCAGCTTTTCTTGTTTTGAAGTGCCGTAACAACGTTCCCATTTTTGCTTTACATTTTGCCAATAGAATTGCTATTTGATCATTGGCATAACATTGTTTTTTTTTTCCTATTCATCATCACACCAAGGTCTTTAACTGCTTCCTTATTTGTGATTGTCTCATTATTAGGTCCCCTATATGCATATAGCTTTCCTTCTCTTCCTCCATAATTTATTGATTCAAATTTATCAGAGTTAAATACCATCCTATTTACCTCTGCCCAATCATATACTTTCTTAAGGTCTCTTTGTAGCGCGTTCCTATCTTCATCACAAGTAATTTCTCTACTTATTCTTGTGTCATCGGCGAAACTACTTACTACCGAGTCCTTAACATTACTGTCTATGTCTGCAATCATAATAACAAACAGTATTGCAGCTAACACCGTACCTTGTGGCACACCGGATATTACCTTAGCTTCATCCGATTTCTCATCGTTTGAAATAACTATCTGTTTTCTGTTGTGTAAAAATTCTTTTAACCATCTTCCTACTTTATCCACGATATTGTGTTTTCTAATTTTCTTCACTAATATATTATGGTCTACCTTGTCAAAAGCTTTTGCAAAGTCTAGATAAACCACATCTGTTTCATTTCGGCTTTTCATATTTTTGTATATGTTCTCAAGGTGGACTAACAGTTGGGTTTGTGTACTTTTTCCAGGTACGAAACCATGTTGTCCTATATTAAACAAATTATTTTTTTATTAAATGTTTCATAATATTTTTCTACATTACCCTTTCATACACTTCCAAAATATGTGATGTTAGACTCACAGGCCTATAATTACTTGCCTCTAGTCTTGATCCACTTTTGAAAGTAATGGTATAATATGCTGATTTTGTGCTCCATCATAAATCTTGCCTGTATCTACACTTTGTTTTCTTAAATAATATTGCAAGTGGCTTTGCGATAGAATGAACTACATTCTTTAACAAATAGGCAGGAACACCATCAGGACCTGCAGCAGCTCCATTTTTAATTTCATTAATAGCCTGCACAATATCAGCTTCATTAATATCTATGTCAGCTAAATATTCACTATTTTCGTCCCTTACTTCTATACCATTATCTTCATTATCAATTCTAGGGGTGAATTCTCTCTTATATCGTTCTGCCAGTATGTTGCATATTTCCTTTTTTTCATTCGTTAATCTCCCTTCAATTCTTAGAGAGCCTATTTCTATTCTTCTTTTATTCATCTTTTTTGCGTAGAGTATAATAGTTGGGGTTTTGCTGATATTTACTAGGGTTTTTTTCTTCCAAGTCCTGTTTTTCATGTTTTCTTTTTGATTGTATAATCTTTGCGTTCTGAACATTTTCTATTCTTACTTTTCAGTTCTATAACTTTCATGCATTTTTTTCTTTTGCAAGACCTTTTTTCCACTTTCTGATTTTCTGGAACAAGATCCTTCTGTCTCTTGGTATGCATGACTGATGTTTACTTTTCTTCTTCGGTAATATTTTTCCACTATTTATGACCATTTTATATTTTTACTGTCGAAGTTGTATTTTCCATATCCTTCCCACTTTTTCATTTCTTGCTTATCTCTGTTTTCACTTGCTTTGGAATGGACTGTTAATTCTGTGACATTATGGTCTGAAATACTCGCATTATAAACTATTATTTCTTTAACATAATTCACCTCATTCACAAATACTAGGTCTAAAGTATTTTCCTTTCTTGTTGGCAGGTGATTTATTTGTTGAATGTTGTATTCTAGTAGCATATATAATAGCTTTTCGAATTGCCTCTTATCTTCTGAACTACTATTACTCTCTTTTTTATATGTATAAATACAACCACAATCTCCTATTCGTTTCTTTCTTTTCCAGGTCTACGAAAGGAAAGTTGAAGTCTCCAGGTAGGAGAATAGTCCAGTCCTTGTGATTTCTACATATATCATCCAATTTTTTTTTCTATTATTATGTCAAACTCTTTAGTATTAGGGGGTCTATATATTACTATGTTCATTAATTTTTCAGATTCAAATTCTACCGCTATTAGTTCACATTCTGAGTTACTATATTTCTCATATATTTGTCCTTGTTTTTTGTCTTTCCCATATATTGTAGTTCCACCTATAAGTTTGGAACCCTTTTATTTGATCATCATTCCCAGTCTCTTGGGAATACCAGGTTTCACTTATATTCATTATATCTATTTTCTTTTTAATTTGGGTTAGTTCTTCTAAGTACTCTATTTTTCTTTTTGAGTTACTCGTAACTAAACCATGCGCATTCATCACTATGATGGTTTGCATGTTTTCTCCTTCATTTAATATGGTAATAATAAGGATTTTCCCACATCTCTTTCCTGTTCTGGTATGTTGTTCTTTTTTTCATTTCCAGAAATTCTGACATTATAAAATCCAACTTTTCCATAATATTTGATCTTCATTCATCATAATTATTCATTTTGTGTCTGAATCTGCAATTTTCTCCGTATCTGCAATATCCTCTTGCATCATAAATACAGTTCTTATCTCTTGGAGCTGATGGTTGGAAATATTTTGGTCACACACCATATCGCGTTGATGGCTTGGTTTTTTCTCTCACCTGATATTCATTGTTCCTCTCTTTATTTGTTTCTTTCTTATTTTGGATTTTATTATTTGAATGATTATTTATTTGATTTTGATTCATGGCTACAGGGTGAATATATTTACATTTTTTGTTGAACTTACATCCTTTTCCTTCTTTTAGGTTTTTGCATATTTTTGGATGTAGATCTCTGCAATCATCCTCATAGCCATCTAGGTATGCACATTTACCATGTATTTCATAGTTGTGACATACCTTAGGATGTTTGTAGTAACATCTTTCTCCGAATCTGCAATTGCCTCTTTTCAAAAGGTTGCAGACTTTGTCTTGTCTATTTTTTCCTCTTTCCCATAATTGTTCAAATCTGGGTAGAGCCTCTTCGGGATTTTCTTTTGTGTTGTCATGTCGTAATTTATTTCTTCGTATGTATGCTGCTTGATTGCCTCATATGTAGTATCAATGAGTATCTCTGCATCCATACTTTTATCTTGTTCTTTGTTTTCCTTATTTTTTTCTGTCATTTCAGTTTTGTTTACATCTCTTCCGTTTTCCTCTTCTTCTTCTTCTTCTTCTTCTTCTTCTTCTTCTTCTTCTTCTTCTTCTTCTTCTTTTCTTCTTCATCCTCAACTATTTGTACATTCAGTCTTGATTTAATAACATTGTCTATCCATGATAGACATGTTGAGCAAAATATTCTAGTATCTTTACTCATATCTTGCATTACCTCAGCACATTGTGGATGCGTCGGAATGTTGCATGCAGCACATTTTCTGATCAGGTTTTGTGGATTAACTATGCTATACCACACCTTACACAGTTTACATGCCTTTGGCATTCTTTTTCCTATTGCATCAATTAGGATATTTACAATGTTCACCTTATTCATTTTCTTTGTCGGAATATGTTGATTTATGTATATTTTCTTTATGAGTTCTCTTGACTTTGACCACTTGGATTTTATTTGGAACTTCTTCAATTATTTTCAAGATGTTTTCTGTTGATTTGTTCCAGTTTGAAGGATCATATCCTTCTAATATATCTATGAATGCTTTTGTATCTTTTTGGTTAGGGCTGTGGTTGATCTCATTTATGAGAAATGCCAGCTCCCTTCCTGCTGCCTCATCGAGAGAGAGAGAGAGAGAGAGAGAGAGAGAGAGAGACAGAGAGAAAGATTGCTCTACTATTTACATTTATAAACTTTTCACACCTACGACATTTCTCCCGATAATTAAAGGAGAAACAAATGATGTGTATATATATATATAATATATATATTATATATATATATACTATATATATATATATATATTATATATATATATTATATATATATAGTATATATGTATAAGTAATCATTTCGTATTCCAATATAATGTGAAAAATAACGTTTTCATTTTCATTCCCACACGTATCCGGAATGTTCTAGCTCGCTCAAGGTTTTCTGTTACCTGTAATTTATTTGCCACAGCCAAAACTGTCATTTTTCAATCTCTGTTACATGTAAGTATTTTAGGACTGTTTTCATAAACCGTCACTAAGAATTAGCTCATCACCGTTACTTCTCATTATGTTACTAGTTACTAATTACCTTTTCCTGTGTTACTTCGATTAACATTGTTATTTGTTACAAATTATTTTTCCTGTATTACATCGATTAACAAAAAAAGAATGTTAAAAATTGAAAACCAAAAATTTACACATAGACTGAATTGTTCGTCTCTTTTTCCCTTCAAAAAAAAAAGACATTATGCATAAAATATTCCCCTAAGGGCCTCGATACTTGCAATGAAACTCTGCAATGTGTCTTACTATGGCCCTCTCCGGAATGCAGCTGAGCCAAGTTACCGCAATCAATAAATAACGACGGCATTTAGACTCTTCTCGAGAGAACTTGTCTTCATTACAGAGTTCCTGATCAATGGGAAACCATCTTGCGTGAAATTGAACCATCAAGAGAGAGAGAGAGAGAGAGAGAGAGAGAATTTCTCATTTCATGATTGCTGTGCGGAGAATATGTCATTGAAGAAACTGGCTTGATAATTCAGCTTGAAAAGGTAAACGAAAATTTATTTTCCATTCTTGCTACTAATCAGGTGCTTCGGTTGAAAATCAAGTTAACAAGATATTTTCCATAAAAACGCCCAAATATAGAAAGTACTATATTTCAGAGACTGCTGTCTCTCTCTCCAGGTAGGAAATGAACGAAGAAAAGTTACAGAAAAGGTAGCACGTTTTTCTAAGTCACCCCCACCCCCCTCCCCACTGGTAATTCTTCTTTAATCTTCGTAAGTGTTGGTTGAAAGAAGATTTTATCAATGATATCTGAATCCCACGCGCCCTTTGAGATGTTCATTACCTGTCTTTGTTTAATCAAGGCTTCCTCTATCATTTGACTTTTGTACCGATATCTGCTGTTATAAATTATATGTTTAATCTGTGGTTATGGTTATTTATATAGTTAAAAATAGCTTTGCTCTGTTGTCCATACCTAACTGACCTTTAATGTTGTATTAATGTCTGGGGAAGTGATTTTCCCGTAAAACCTATGTAAGATTGGTCACAGTCCAGGCATGGGGTTTCATAAAACTCCCTGTCCTTGGGGATGTCTTTTGTTTGGACGTTAATCAGGGATTCGGCTAAGGTATTTGGGTAGGTAAAGGCAAAAGGGTTAGATTTTCCGAGGGTCTGGGTCACCATCTTAATCCTGTCCAGGTGTGGGATTTTTATTTTATTGTTGGGTGTTTCTCTGGTCTTGCTTTGAGGGGGTCGCTAAAAAATTACGTTTGCTTTATGAATAGCTTTCTCAATTATATGGTCAGGATACTTTGAAGACGAAAGCTACTTACGAATTAGTTCAATTTCCTCACTTCATGTTTTATCTCCTTTGCACGAAATTTCTGTGTTAGTAAGCCCAATGTGTAAATAAAATAAATCCGGTGTTCAAGAGAATTTTTATCTAAAAGCAAATATACGAAAACAAATATGTTAGCTTGCCAATAAACTACTATGAAAATTAAACATCCCTGTACTTGAAAGTGAAGACGGCCAACTATTGCAAGAGAACTTTCTTGGCAAATTTACATTGCCAATGAAGAAAATTTAATGGTTTTTGACCAAACAATAATGCCTAATGACATCAGTCTTTATACCCAGCTCAAATACTGAATTTTCATACAATGCTTTAAAATACCAGCTTACATTTTTCAAATAAATAGTATAATGATCCTTCAACGTTCCTATAAACAGGCTATCTTTCGAATTGAAGTCACATTAACAGAACAGAATTATCTTCCATTGCTGATTCCGGAACCTGAATTCTACCTTGACATTTGAATAATAATACCTAAGAGGAAGAGAGAGAGAGAGAGAGAGAGAGAGAGAGAGAGAGAGAGAGAGGTAAATATGCTCTGTTATATTGTAATGAACAAGAGGAATGCTACTTGAATAAAGGTCTCTCTCTCTCTCTCTCTCTCTCTCTCTCTCTCTCTCTCTCTCTCTCTCTCTCTCTCTCTCTCTCTTACTCTTAAATAATACTGATCCCAAAGTCAGTCTCCCTCTCAATACGTAGAAACCTTATCATCAAAGCATTCGATACGGCATATTTTTATTCTCTTTCATGTCATCAAAGTATTCTTAGAAAAATCCCATTATCACCAATTTTTGGAACATCACGAAGCGATTGATATAAATTTTTCCACGTAATAATTTTTCCATCTATTCATAAACTCTTTTAAAGTTGCGTTTAAAATTCTGATTTTAATGAGAGAATTAACGATGGTGCCAGTTTTTACCTCATTATGTACATT
>NC_087203.1:97363296-97405796 GCF_015104395.2 Macrobrachium nipponense
CCTCCCGAGCAACATATATCCACGGCCCAACGGGCAGTGACTGGCACATCCAATCTCTTTTAACAAACCACTCTAACAAGGACAAGTAAGCGAAGCTGTGCTCCAGGGTCGCCATGGCAGGCAGAAGATGGTCGTTGAGAAGCGGAAAACGGTTTTCGTTTCTTCGTGAAGAAATGAAAATTTGCTGTAAGAGCGCAAGTGCAGACTTTGCTCCTGACGAGATGTCTGTCAAGAATTTCTGCCTTTGCTTCGTCCATTTCTGATGTGGAAAGGAAAAAAATCTGATGGGAGAGAGAGAGGGAACAACGAAAAATAGGTGAAAGGGGAAATAGAAAATGGGTAACAAAGGAAGAATACTTGACCAGTCTTACTTCCACTGAATCATGGTCTTTTATTGGGATAAGGATCTCAAAATAATTATCCTTTTCAATTTGAGAGAATTCTCTTTCTTTATTTTTTTAGGAAACAGAGAATAATATTATCCCAAAAATCATGTTCGATTTCAATTCTTTAGGCTTATCGACTCTTCTGAAGCTTCACAGCGTAAATGTTCCTCATTGGACGAGTCGGTTACATGCTCGACTACCAATCTCAAGGTCAGGGTTCGATTCCCCGCTTTGCCAACAAGGAATCAGAGGAATTTATTCCTGCAGATTAAATACTCATTTCTCGGTATAATTTCGTTCGGATCCTACAATAAGCTGTAGGTACCGTTGCTAGGTAACCAATTGGTTCCCAGCCACGTAGAAATATCTAATCCTTCGGGCCAACTCTAGGAGAGCTGTTAATCAGCTCAGTGGTCTGGTTAAACTAAGATATACTCAGCTCAACGAAATTTTAATCAACTTGTAAATGTATCGCATTTTAGTAGGATGACACCAATTTCTCGAATGTCCCTGAATACTTTTATCTCCGTCAAAATTTAAATTAAAATTCATAATCGCTATAAATATAGTAGGTCAAGCATATAAAAATTATAGTATCCAAAAATGGCGCACTGCAGACGCTGCGTACATTTCCTTAAAATATGCACGGCTGTCGCAGTTGTGATTTCTATTTCAGTCATGAATCTTCTTTGTGGTTTTACGTCCAATCGTATAATTGCTGTCTGGGAGAACAGAAACGAATATTTTTTATTTTATTATATTACTGTCAGCAAAATTAAACATTTGTCATCGCTTTCACCTTGTCTGTTTTGAAAATATATGACTCTAAATTAGATGCTAATAATAATAATAATAATAATAATAATAATAATAATAATAATAATAATAATAATAATAATATAAATTCTACGTTATTTTTAAAAAATCTTGAAATCCTCTGCATACAGCAAGAGGTATTCCCTTTATAATGAATTAATTTAATGGTTATTCTTAATTGCGCCCATTATGTTGAAATTAAATTTACCCTGAGCCGGAACTTGACGCAACTCTCTCTCTCTCTCTCTCTCTCTCTCTCTCTCTCAGCAGTAAATTTGCAGAGACAAAACCTGCAATACATTTATTACAAAATCTTTAATGCAATGCAATTTTGCAAGTGAGTTTTCGCTTACATGTGGATTTCCCCATGCCCTCACCCCATATATATTAATTACTTTATAATATGTGTGTGTGTGTGTGTGTGTGTGTGCGTGTGTGTGTATAATTCTAAAGTTAACGAGAGAGAGAGAGAGAGAGAGGTGTAGCATATTCAAATTGACTTAATGCTAGGAATGGCAGCAGATGTTACTCTACATAGAAAACATTTAGTACATTGCTCATACCATTGCATGATGAATGTAACCAACCCACAACTACATGAAACAGCATAACATAAATCACGTACACGCAAACACAAACAAACACATATATATGTAGAATATACTATAGTCATTAAATTTAGAAGTTTAATGACTAAATATGACGTTTTCCTTTTCCTGACTGATTCAGTAAGTCGGTCAGGTCTTCATGTGCAGCAATGTCCGGATTCAGGCATTCATACCCATAAAAAGATGTTAAAAATCTATCTCCCCCTCTCAGCCTATCAGTCTACAACATAAATATATGACGTTATGCCAGTAATCTTACATGGTCTCTTCTCTACGTTTCTCACCTCTCCTCCTTTTACCCTTCTTTCAACAACATCCAGATCATACTCCTGTCTCTACTTTCCTTTTACAAAAACCCTCTCCCTTCTCAAAAAGTTCTCAAGGAATGCTTCCTCTCTGGCAATGACTGATGTGGCAGTCGAGATTGTCGCAAACTTTTCCACGATAAAGCTGATCATTCCAATGGTCTGCAAAAGTGGTTTTTCCTGTGATAAGATCTGAGTAATAGATTAGGAGGGGGGAATTAAGAGAGAGAAGAGAGAAAGAGAGGAGAGAGAGAGAGAGAGAGAGAGAGAGAGAGAGAGAGAAGAGAGATAATTAAATTATTACGGCAGTTTCGTCCCTCCTAGTATATACATGAACACGTAGCTAGGGGGAAAAAGCCTATTTTCTCCCACTGGCAAGCAGAACGTCTTAGTAGTAGCAATGTACGAGATTTGCCTTTGAAACAGCTCCCTATGTTATGGCCCTTCGCAAAACAAAAGTGAAAGAGCAGTTTTCAGGGCAAAGCATAACGGAGCGTAGTAGGGATGAGAAATTGGAAAAGGACCGGGTGCTAGAATTTCTTGGGTCAGGATACCCGAGGAGGGGTCGTGTGAAAGAGTTCAGATGGGTAAGTCCAAGAACTGTGTGATTTGGATGAAGCGCAGCAGGAGAGCAGTTTGATGGCAGCGTAGATTGTCTAGGGATGGGAAAGAATGAAAGCGAGAGGAAAGTTTCTGCGAGAGTCTGAACCTGTGCATGAATGGGTCTGGGGAACTATCAAGGGTGGTTGTAAACTGGAGGCAGAGAGTTGGGGATTACACTGTCCCTCGCCGATATACAGCTTGGGGAAGTTTTAACCAATATCTAATGCCAAGCGAGTAATTAGTAATGTATGAAAATAAAAATAAGTGCACTAACAGATGTTAATTAAAAAATAAAAACATAATTGAGAAACTTCTACTTTTTTATATTAGAAAATAATTTCTGAGAAAATAACATTCTTTGGCAACAGAAAAAGGAAATACAAAAATCATAAAACAGATACACGAAGACTTGTTAACAAAACGTTATGTTTATCATTTTAACCTTTACTTTAAAGAGATTCGCTGTGCTATACATTTTAGACCCTGAAAAAGGGTCAACATGTCAAAAGAGAGAGAGAGAGAGAGAGAGAGAGAGAGAGAGAGAGAGAGAGAGAGCCTTAACTGAACTGAAAATCTAAATTGTCAAATATGTGTCAAGCGTGATAGTCTATTCGTCCATAAATATTCGCAAGACAAAGTTTCTATCGAATCTCATCCAATTTTGAACGTCCACCCGCCTGAGTTCCTTTTATTCCTTCAACTATGTTATTTTATATTTCTGTATGTACTGAATTTACAAAAAAATTGATAATAATAATAAAAAATCACCAGTTATAATGAGAAAGGTTTTAAACTTCTCACTTTGTTAGCAGGTCTGAGAAAGAACCAAAGGGTAGGAAATTAAAAAACAATTAACTTCAAAACAAAACTGAGCCAGCGATCTTTTCTTGAAACTCTCTCTCTCTCTCTCTCTCTCTCTCTCTCTCTCTCTCTCTCTCTCTCTCTCTCTGTACAAAGGTGAATTTACACTGGGCTTCACTGCACGCTGCATACGTAAGACTAATCACCAACTCCTCCCAAATTCTTGCTAGCTCCGCCTACTGGACTGCTCATCAAGACTCACGAAGCACCACTATCTCACCCTAATGAGCAGCCCAGTAAGCGGGGCTAACAAGAATTTGGGAGGAGTTGGTGATGAGTCTTACGTAAGCAGCGTGCGATGAAGCCTAGTGTAAACTCACCCTAACATAGCAGACACAAGAAAGAATTCATCTACATTTAAGATAAACAAACAAAAAACTCCACTTAATGAATTATGTTGACAGTGGGGAGATCCCTTATTCATCGAAGTAAAAGGCTGCACAAATAAGCGAAAAATATAATAAACAACTGTTTAACAACTCAAAAACAACGGAGCTAAACCTGTAGGATATATGCACTTGTTTACTAAAAAAAAAAGTACAGAAATAAAACATACGCACACATTCAGAAAATAAAGGTAGACCATACATCTGAGGAAAGAACTTAAATTATATTAGAGAGCAGAAACTCCATCAACTACTCTACAAAATAAGCAAGTTTCTGTTTAAATTTCCTACTCTTTGATTCTTTGACAGCACCTGCTAACAAAGTGGTAAGTTTAAATCTGTTCTCCTTTAAACTGGTGATTTTTTAAAAGAATAATAAGATGATATGCTTGTAATATAAAATAAACGGATATGCTTCTATTATAAAATAAAAAAAATTACTAATTTTCAAAAGTTCACCAAAATGGAAAATCACAGAATAATAAAAATAAAATATCTAAATATTGAAAGGGAGAAAAGCAATCCTGCAATCAACCAAGCGTAAGCCATGAGTGTGGAATGACGTCAGTGGAATCAAAGAGCCTTTCATTTATTAGAGCTGATTTTCGACGGAGCCTCAGATTTTGCGGCCATTTGCTAATCTTTCCATTTAGATTTTTTTTCTCTAGATTTTTCCCTCCCTCGCTTAATGTCTGAGAATAATGTATTATAATTATATTTCCCTGAAAGCTGATACTCTGCCACACAAAATATAGGAGACGTATGAATATATTAATAAGATGATTTATAGTTAATTTTACCTTGAAAACTTAAATTCTTTAATGAGGTTGGCCTTAAAAATGTACCCACTGGCATCAAATTTCCTATAGAACTTCTACCTGCTGAAGTATAGTTAAATTTCATGAGAGAAATTCCCCATAACTTAGTGACTTCATTTAGTTACACAAAGTCTCACATGCAGCACATCAGACCCACTTTACAAGTCTTGCGGTAATATCCTCCATCTTGTCCGCTCTCCCACACTGCCACTCTTTAAGCCTCTCTTAGAAAACCCTTAAATTATCCATCCGTAAAAACTGAATTTCTTCTTCCATCATCCATTCTCCTTGTCCACAATTATCCAGTTCCACACACAATCTGCTGTATCTCTTCCCCATGTCGACTTCTTCATTCTTCTTCCTCATCTCACCATTTATGGGTCAATTACTCACTTGACTTTTTGTTACTATGCACATACTTTGTTCAGCATTCAAGTAAAGAACCCTTCCTTTTTTGTTAATGCAAATTCTATAAATACTCTTCATTTCCAGAATTAAAAAAATGTTTCTTTGTAAACCGGGTTTTTGAATACCCAGTCTTCAAATTTCCCGAACACTTTCAAACTGTCACCAATTCTTGCCTCTTTTCTTCATTATTACCGATCAAATCGTATCCACTAGCAATATTAATCTCCTCTGCGACGATCCATTTTCAAATGGTTAATATTTCTATGCTGTGTCTGATTACAATGAGCTCTCTCTCTGACATCAAATTTAAATTGTGCTTATCGAAAAATTACGACAGCTTCTATATGCAATCATGTGCTTGTTACGATCCAATACACGTGCTTTTTGTGTAAATTATCTCCCTTCAATCATTTAATGACGCCTCATTACCTGAATTGCTGAATTTTTTGGCCTGACAAGGCGAGGCATTAAACTGGAATGATGTCATTAATTTTCTGTTTGCATTAACAATTCTAATGTTGATCCTCTGTAAAGAAGTGGGGTTTTGCGCCAGTATCATAATAATAATAATTACCTCTGATTCTAATCAGAACAATCACGGAAATTGCCCGTCATTTCTGTATCAATGACAGATCATTTCTATGATAATTGCAAAAACTCAAATTTTAGGAGAGCGGTTTATTGAAGACATTTCACCAATCAAAGTGCACGACTGAGATGCAGTTAATTACTGGCAAATCTTCTACAAAACTGTCTACTCGAGTCCTACGAACGTTTAACTGTTGGATAGACGTGGAAAACTCTCTCTCTTTCTCTCTCTCTCTCTCTCTTACAAAGCACTGCACTTAATACGTCAACATGCTTCAACCGATATAAAATGGGTGGTTACAAATTCAAATCTGCTGCCACAAAGGGTGTTAAACATAAAAAAACCATGTATATAATTAACCACAGTGAGGGTCTGAGTCGCTTCTGACCATATATCCATTAATCGCCGTCAGATATTTATCTGGTTATCTAAAACCTTTACAGAATCGGATGCATAGTAAACATCACAAGTGACTGGAGATGTTTCCCAGGAAAAGAAATATGGCCCCGCTGGGAAAGACAAAAGTTGCATTCGTTCATTTCCCGAGATATCCTGAATCGAAAAGGATTTTCTCTTTCGTCTTCTTTCTCTTTGTCGGTGGTCATGTGTTTCCAAGTAAGTTAGAGAGAGATTCGGGAAGATTTAGAGTGCATAGATTGACTAGTTCATACTCAATAACAATAAAAGGCATGGCTATATTTTCGTGACTGGTTTTATACATTTTCGTTCAGAGGCGATAAAGTCAACACAAAAGAGAACTGTAAAACAGCACTAGACCAGACTGGCAAACTAACAACTTGACGGGACTTTGAGATAGGAAGATTTTTCAATAGTCATGGGTGAAACTCTCTCTCTCTCTCTCTCTCTCTCTCTCTCTCTCTCTCTCTCTCTCTCTCAGTCCGCAGTTCCACTCGTCCCGATGCTAACGGCATCCAAAATGTTTATTCCTCGACATCCATCAAAACCAGATGAGGAAAATGCAAGAAATGCCGAGTTCCAGTAATGGCTGGAGGGAGAGACCAAAAGACATCAAAAGATTTGCCTTCAATTTGCAGACCCATCGATCAAGAAGCAGTTATGCTTTGGTGGCCACGGCTTTCCCCTCGCATAAGAACTTCTGCAGTCCTCGATGTCTGCTGCACCGAAAGAAACGTGTTGCGTTTTATATTCAGTAAACTCATCAGAAGGTAACTTCGAGATCGTACCCTGAAAGCTATCGTATATACTACACAAACACATAAATTTACAAAACATTACATAGCCTGTCACCTGGTCACTTGATGGTCCGGCAATAAATACAACAAGAAACATTCTGATGAATAGCATCTATTATAGTAGATTCACATCAACCTTGCATCTGATGTTTGGGCCTGTCCCTTACGACGTTCCTGATTGGCTGTTGATAAGCCAAGCACACGGCTGGAAACTCTCAGGTTCTCGAGAGAGTTCACATAGGAATGATGTATGTTCCACCTCTCCTGAGGGATACATCCTGCCTATGTGAACTCTCTTCAGAGACTGAGAGTTTCCAGCCTTGTGATTGGCTTATCAACAACCAATCAGGAGCGTCGTAAGGGACTGACCCAGACATCAGATGCACGGTTGATGTGAATCTATTATAGGTACTTATTACATGAAATATATACATTCATAACAGACTAATTTACCTCTTAAACCAGACATCTTCCTCCCACGTTTTGGATGCGTTCATCGTTTCGAGCCTTGAAGCCAAAATATCCTCCTTCGAGTGAGTTTTGATTAAGCCTACCTCTACCTTATCATGCGTGGGTTCGAACCCCACCAAGAAAGTTAGAACTATGTCATTCTTTTCATCATTTGAATTCAAGGACCGTAGTCACGACTGTATCCGAAAATATAAAAGCATACAAAAGTTAAGAGGTCACTGTGTCTATTACGAATACATCTCACTCTGTATTCAGTTAAAAACTCCATAAAACTAAAGGAATCACAAAATTGAACAGAGGCTGTTTTACCTTAGAATATTAGAGCCAAAAGATTTTTTATGAAGGATAAAAAATCAGTTTCATTCACTGCAATGACTCGGCCGAAGTTTTTACCCTTAGGCACTCTCCTGTCAGCCTTCGGTTACTTTCAGTCATAAGTTAGACATGACGTAATATAATAAACTAATACATAAATATATATATATATATACATAAATAAATATATATATATATATATATATATATATATACAAATAAATAAATATATATATATGTATATATATTTATATTATATATAAATATATATACATACATCCATGTATTGGGAGAGAGAGAGAGAGAGAGAGAGAGAGAGAGAGAGATATGCATTAATGGAACAACAGGGTCCGAAAAGCATCAGAGTAAACATTGCAAAAACTAATAACATTCCTCCGCAACAAAACTAACAATATTTCAGTGTTATAAATATATATTTTTAAAACGTAAGGCTATCCACCAAACGTTTTTCTATGTTCTCAGTATTATTTCAAACGAAGAAACTTCGGATTATGTGTGAAGAAAAAATTAAATAAATCAATAAATAAGAATTCTTCATAAGCTACCGAAAGAGCCAATAGGGATTTCGTCCTCTATCCTCATCTGGGCTGATGGCAAAAGCCTCGTCCCGACATTATTCATGAAGTTCCCTGTCCGATATCAAATTCAGTCGAGGTATACATGAACTACCATGGCGCCTGGGAGCCATCTAGCTCACAATAGACCTAATGATTATTTTAAGTCCCAGCCGTTCGATTAAAGTTCAAGGGATTTTAGGCTTCCGTGAATATCAAGGCCTTTCCAATTACAAGAGGGTTCGAATTAAACGGGTATAGAACGCAATTGGAGTTCACAGTACAGGCAAAAACAACGATGAATTCAGGTATGTGAGAGTAGAGAGAGGAGACGGGTTCGTAGCCGTCATACATATATATATATATATATATATATATATATATATATATATATATATATATATATATATATATATATACTATATATATATATATATATATATATATATATATATATATATATATATATACATATACATATATATATATATAAGCGAATACCACGGGAAATGAAAGTCAGGAATCCAAGCGCTTTCGTCTTTATTCAGACATCGTCAAGGAGCTACTAAAGTACAATGGAGAGGAAGGCCTCAGCTACAAACAAGATCAGGAATACCAGATGGTTAATTATCAAAAGGGTAAAAATTAAAAGGGATAATCCAGGATTATCGGATATCACACGGTCACAAACTTAAACAGATTCTGACCCTAACCGAAATTACAAAGTATCTTTCCAGTCCAAAACATGTAAAAACTGAATATATTAATTTTGTTGCTTATATTTATCTACAACTTTTTTCATTATGAAAGCATCAAGTTTAAATAAACCAAGACTTAAATTTAGAACATTTCTATTATTTGACTTGATAAAACAAGATTCAATGATATTCCTTTTAACTGTGTCATTACATGGGACTAAGGCTCTTGCTTGACTCCAGTTAATAGGATGGTCTAAATCTCTCATATGTACAAATAATGCATTCGATATTGCCCAGTTCTCACAGAATATTGATGTTGCTTAAGACGCTGTGAAAGAGATTTGCCAGTCTGTCCGTAATAGATTTTATCACACTTTTGCAAGGGGAATTTCATAATATGCAGCCTGGAAGATCTTTAGGAGAATTTTTGATTACTAAACTCTTGACATTAATATTACTGAAAACAACATTTATGTTAAAAAGCTTTAAAATTCTAGGAATGTCTAAAAACCTTTCATCATAAGGTAATTTTAGAATGTTATGCTTACTAAATTCAAGTTTGTCATTAATTGAATAAAATGTTTTTCTAGCTCTTTTCCATGCCACATCTACAAAAGTCCTTGGGTATTTAAGTTTCAATGCAATATCATAAATAGTTTTAATTTCAGCGTCAATAAACTGCGGGCTACAGACACGTAAAGCCCTTAGGAACATCCCAGAAAAAACAGAGAATTTAACATTTTGATGGTGATTGGAGTAGTAATGAACAAAAGAGGCAATATTAGTTGATTTTCGAAAGACTGAAAAGGTGAAAATTGCTATCATTTCTATGGACAGTTACATCAAGATAATTCAAATTACAATTTCTTTCTTCCTCTACAGTAAATTTTATAGAAGGGACTAAATTATTGAGATTATTAAGGAATTCCTGGAGGTTTTCGTGAACTGGCCAAATACAGAAGATATCATCCACGTATCTAAACCAAATAACTTTTGGGGCAACAAAATCGTGGTAAGAGTTTTGTCTCAAAAAATTCCATGGTAAAGATTGCTCAAGGGACAGGAGATAAGGGGTTACCCATGGCCATGCCAAACTTTTGTACAAAAAATTCCCCATTGAAACAAAATTTACTATCTTTGATACATAACCTTATGAGACTAATGAGATTTTCTACACTTAAGGGAATGTCATGACGCTCTAATTCCTCTTCCAAATATTCAAGTAAGTCATCTACAGGCACCTTTGTAAATAAAGAGACAACATCAAAACTAACCATATTAAAATCATAATTCAAATTTAAACTATTCAATTTGTTTATAAAATCAACATTGTTTTTAACATTCGTGTTAGAAATATTTCCTACCATATTGGCCAGTTCACGAAAACCTCCAGGAATTCTTAATAATCTCAATATTTTAGTCCCTTCTATAAAATTTACTGTAGAGGAAGAAGAAAATTGTAATTTGAATTTTCTTGATGTAACTGTCCATAGAAATGATAGAAATTTCACTTTTCAGTCTTTCGAAAATCAACTAATATTGCCTCTTTTGTTCATTACTACTCCAATCACCATCAAAATGTTAAATTCTCTGTTTTTTTTTGGGATGTTCCTAAGGGCTTTACGTGTCTGTAGCCCGCAGTTTATTGACGCTGAAATTAAAACTATTTATGATATTGCATTGAAACTTAAATACCCAAGGACTTTTGTAGATGTGGCATGGAAAAGAGCTAGAAAAACATTTTATTCAATTAATGACAAACTTGAATTTAGTAAGCATAACATTCTAAAATTACCTTATGATGAAAGGTTTTTAGACATTCCTAGAATTTTTAAAGCTTTTTTAACATAAATGTTGTTTTCAGTATATTAATGTCAAGAGTTTAGTAATCAAAAATTCTCCTAAGATCTTCCAGGCTGCATATATGAAATTCCTTGCAAAAAAGTGTGATAAAATCTATTACGGACAGACTGGCAAATCTCTTTCACAGCGTCTTAAGCAACATCAGTATTCTGTGAGAACTGGGCAAATATCGAATGCATTATTGTACATATGAGAGAATTTAGACCATCCTATTAACTGGAGTCAAGCAAGAGCCTTAGTCCCATGTAATGACACAGTTAAAAGGAATATCATTGAATCTTGTTTTATCAAGTCAAATAATAGAAATGTTCTAAATTTAAGTCTTGGTTTATTTAAACTTGATGCTTTCATAATGAAAAAAGTTGTAGATAAATATAAGCAACAAAATTAATATATTCAGTTTTTACATGTTTTGGACCTGAAAGATACTTTGTAATTTCGGTTAGGGTCAGAATCTGTTTAAGTTTGTGACCGTGTGATAATCCGATAATCCTGGATTATCCCTTTAATTTTTACCCTTTTGATAATTAACCATCTGGTATTCCTGATCTTGTTTGTAGCTGAGGCCTTCCTCTCCATTGTACTTTAGTAGCTCCTTGACGATGTCTGAATAAAGACGAAAGCGCTTGGATTCCTGACTTTCATTTCCCGTGGTATTCCGCTTATTTATGAAGTCACGTGGCATCTACTGTGATTTTTTAAGCATAGATATATATATATATATAATATATATAGAGATATTATATATTTGGATATATATATATAGATATATAGATATATATTTTTATTTATATTTGTATATATATATATATATATTATATATATATATATATATAGATATTATATATATATATACGTATAGTTATATATGTTATATATATACATATATAATATACGTATATATATATATATATATATATATATATATATATATATATATATATATATATATATATTATACGTATATATATATATATATATATATATATATATATATATATATATATATATACGTATATATCATATATATATATATATATATATATATATATAGATAGATATATATATATATATATATAGATATAAACATACACATATATTGTACAGAATGAGGTCAAGAGTTTATAGACCTGTGCTTAAATCAAAGTAAATTATTTTAATTTGTTAGCTGTATTTATGTAGAATCAGTAGGCTTTAGGAGAATATTTTTACCTATGATTATACTATTACGTGTCCAAGCAATGCTATGTGATTATTAGTTTTGGTGCATATAAGACTTATTCTTTTGGTCAGCTCGAACTGATTTATTTTGTTGATTTATCCTGACATTTTAATTCCGTACTTGTCTGGCCCAAAATGAATTTGAGTCCAAACATGAGAATTTATAAACGATGTTGTTACTCAACTAATGGAATTAATACTTAGTGTTCTGGGTCTTTTATATACCAATGCTGAAATACTCTTTTGCTGTATAGGTGTCTATTTATCTATTTCCTTGACTTTTTCTCATTACAGTCATATTCGTATAATTCGATACCAATGTTGTTTCGATTTTTCCCATTGTATCATAGGTGCCTATTTATCTAATGAAAGCTTTCTGAGTACTTACTATAAGAAAAATTGTCTACCCTCTCATACTCGTCCACAAAGATACACAATTATCGAAACGGAAATACTATTAAAATTGTGTGCACAAGTTCTGAATGAGTGTATTTTCTCATAAGGTAATAAACCTTATTAGTTATAAAAAACAAACAAAGCTATATAATCCATTAAGTAGTCTCCTGCAGTAAGAAAAGTGAAATATGAAATTATAAACGATATTCTCATTATAAAAGTCTACCAGGGTATTTCCAAACACAAGGTTTTTTTTTTCTTTTCTTTTTATTCGCCAGTAGGGTGGCGTAAATACCGTACTTGCACAAATACCCACATCATTTACGCTTTATTTCGTAATCTTTAAAGCTACTTTTATTAGCGACAAACTGAGTAAATATTAAAAAAAACAATCCAGGCTACAGATCCAGGGCTGAATCATAACAAAAATGAAATCATTTGTCTCTCAGAGCACAGTGAATCTTTAAAAAAAATCGCAAAATTTCGTCAAATCGAACCAGAAATAATAATAATAATAATAATAATAATAATAATAATAATAATAATAGTGGTAACACATACAAATTTTACTACCCATAAACGAATAAACTACATTGTGCATAAACCGTAAAAAAAAAAAAAAAAAAAAAAAAAATAAAAGAAAAAAAACCTTGGATTTATCTTCCCGTTAGCTAAATCTATTCAAGTCGCGTTCAAAGATTTGCCAATATTTAGCCGACCTGATAGGATTATAGTACAGCTTAAAAGCGGAAATTGAATATGGAAACTAAAGCAGTCCAAATAGCTTAGCTCATGTTCTTATCAAGTGTTATAAGGCTTACGAATCTAAAGCGCTTACTATTAAAATATTAGACGATTTTCGCAGAAAAAAGTTTAAGAAATACACACACATTATATACACAATATATTTAAATGTATATGTGTGTATCTATATTCTGTACATATCATACTATATAAAATATATTTTAGGGTACCATACTATTGAAAATTCAATGAATATCCGTCAATATGTGTGAGCGCGTGTCTAAAGCAAACTCTAGGGAAACTACATGCGCACATTTAGCGTCTCAGTGCGTTGGTTAGTAGGTTGATTCTCGTTGGGCATTCCATTGAGATGTGAGAGATGTGCATTTCTGGTGACAGAAGTTCATTCTCGACGTGGTTCGGAAGTCACGTAAAGCCGTTGGTCCCGTTGCTGAATAACCACTAGTTCCGTGCAACGAAAAAACACCATACAAACAAACATTTAGATATACCCTTTACAACATCCCCTCCCTTATTTACGAGTCAAGCTTCTCTCAATATTGGCTCCGATAATAGTTAGCGGAATGAAAGCACCTTGGGAATAGGTTTGGGATAGTACGTAACGTTCCTTTGGTCAAGGATTTCAGTTTCGAAAGAAAGTTTTCTTCATGTGATTATTTCAAGAAATTTGAAAAGTGTAACAGGAAGCAAACCTCGCAAATGTTAGGAGAGGATGGAGAGTCAGCTGGAGGAATGAGAATATGAACGGAGGTACAGTAAAAGGAATAACGAAAGGCGTTACAGCAAGGGCCGAAGGGACGCTGCAAAGAACATTGAGTAATGCCTGAAGTGAAACGCATGAGGTGCATTAACGGTCCTTACCATTCCCCCTTACGGGGCTGTTGTTATGAGTGCATTTTCAGTACACCTTGGTGCAGAATTTATTTAGCTTACATAAGAACCAGAATGTCCAAAAGCTTCCGAGTGAGACCGTAACAGAGTCTTCCTGCTGGTTCCTTCCCCTCAGCAAATTTTTACCTTTCCACAAGCTATCACAGTTAACGGAAAAATGTCTGTATCTCTATCATTTAGTTAATTCTTAGTTCTCAAAACTAAGAAAAAAGTAAAAAATGCGCCGAAGGTTCTTAGGCGCAATCGAGTTTTCCGTCCGGTGGTGGCCTCAGCCACGGCCCATAACTCTTAGCCGCCGCCCATGAAACGCCACCACGGTCCGTTGGTGGCCTATGTTGTTTGTAACTATAGCGCTGCCAGAAGTACGATTACGGCTAACTTTGACCTTAAATAAAATTAAAACTACTGGGGTTAGAGAGCTGCAATTTGGTATGTTTGATGACTGAAGGGTGGATGGACACCCATACCAATTTTTGCCGCCCCTCTGCCTCGTAGTTTTTTTTAAGATGAGAAGGCGGACGGTCAGACAAAGACAGCACAAACTAAAATCACGGTAGATAGAGATAAATTCTGGATATGAACAAAGAACAAATCATTTAGCTCTTGTTCATTCCTGAATTAGACGACACCTCGACAGAATAACAAAAGCACACAAAAACTCGAAATGCATTTTTTTTAACTAACGAATTTTTTCTCGAGATATTCCCTGGTATTGTTCCCTTTTCTGTGAGATATTTGCTGATCGAATGTCCAAGTCTTGGGAATTTGAGACTGGTTCCTGCCCTGGGGACGCGACAGTTAAGGGCATTTTATCCTCGTTACAATTCTCGGTGAGGATTGTAATATTGAGCAGATGTGCATCTTTGTTAGGGAGGCAGGCCTCCTCAATACATTTTAAATTGTACACATATGCAATATATGTATGTATAGATAGTATAGTTGAATAGATGTGATTATACAATACATAACTATATATAATTATCTTTAGATATTTGATATATGGAACTATTTTCAAAGTTATATATTCATTTTTTTACTTTCCTTTTTTAATTTATTACGGTGTCAATAACCTAGGTGTTGTGACGCCAGTTTTATTAGCTGTAAACAATCGGTCAATCTTGGGAGAATCTGTTTTTGTTTCTGAGGGGATAAGTTCCCTTAACAACCCCACCTACGCACTCTGCTTTCGTTTTCAATAAGATAAATGAACGCACTTTGCTTTCTTCTTCAAGAAAAATGGTCTCTTTTGGGGCCGCAAAGAGGTTAACTTGGGCAGTCACGTGTCAACAAACAAAAAGTGTTTAGTTGAATAGTTAGTTCTTTTATGCTGAGATGGGGGATCTGAATGGCTATTCTAATTTTCTATGCAATTCTTAAAATGGTTTTGTGCTTCTGACCGTTTCTTTATTGAATGAGTAACCATGACTTCGCTACATCCAATACAATTATGAAAGCGTCTCAGTGGCGTGGTCGGTATGGTGTTGGCGTGCCACCTCGGTGGCCGCGATGGTTCCAAGCAACGTAAAAACACCATACAAACAAACAATACGAACGATGTGTAGTCAGAGGTAGACATCGATCAAGACAATGGAATCAGTGTCACATAACCACATTTCTTTACTTGTTATCCAATATTTATGAATGTAATCCAATATCTAGTCATGTAGTCCAATATCTATGAACGAATAAACAATATTTTCGGGACCCAACAGAGAGAGACAAGACGTTTCCTCCCGACATTCTTTTAAAAGAACGTATTGCCTTCTATATTACGACGATGTCATTAAGATGTAAATACGACGATATGTCGCCTAATATTGCTCCTGATCCACTGAAAGGAAGGACCATATGTTGGATCTCCATTTGGATCCTAGGCTTCGTATTATGTAACTGTGTGTGTGTGTGTGTGTGTTATATAAAGAAACCAGGAAAAGTAAAGGGGATGAGATACGTAACGTCGTTTTGTCCTGAAGGGGAGCTCGCGGCCTCGCAGCGAGATGGCCCTGGCTCGCCCTAATGAAATATTTACAATGTCTCTGGTGTGATTCGTCCTGTTCCACCTAACCTACATCAAGCCTTCCTCAGATCCCTCGTCCCTCACTTCCTTCCCTGCAGTGTTGACACTAGTCACACATTTATACAATTACGTAATCCTGTTGATGCAATAGGCGTGGCTTACGCTCTGAAAAATAATAGTACTACTCCTGATCAAGAAGTTCTTTCCTTTAAATAAACATGAAATTTATGGTTATTGTAAAGTCATTTAAACAGTGTAGGAAAGATATTTAAATTTAAAATGAATGTCAACTCATACCCCTTTGCGGAAGACAATAACCAACCACTTCCTGAAGTGGTTCTCTTCACATTCCAGTTAATGGGAGTGAATAACCAAAATTGTATGCAGACACATTCCCAGATAACTACATCAAAATTTGAATAAACAATAGAGTATAAGTTATGGCGACTGAGGGATTCTGGTCATTCGTGTTCATGACCCTATATACTTGAAGTTTTGATGATTCCATATTATACATTTTTCTGAATTTGAGCTATTAGCTCGTGAACATATACTTAATATTCTGAATATTATATATATAATATTTCTTATATAACAGTTACTCTGATTTCAATAGAGACACTACCTGTGATGGAAGAGACCTGAAAGAGAGAGAGAGATAGAGGAGGAGGGGAGGGTGTAGCAGACTGGGTAAGAGAATTATATGAACTCATAATCACACAAACTGGCATCACACATTAATGAAGGGAAAGCCAAGAGGGTCTATTCAGAAATTACGTAAGAGAAAATAAAATTCGTGCATTATACAAAGCAAAGACATTCTATCTGTTCACTATCACTATTATAATGCAAAAATGGTGCTTTCGAGAGGAATATAGCGAATTATTTTTAATTTTGTAACACGAAGAGCATCATCTAGAAGTCGATAACTCCATGTTACTGCAGACAAGAAAGGTTTGTAACTAGAAGCAGCCGCTCTCTGGGGCAATATCCTTTAAACAGATTTTTTAGGGTACTAACAAAATATAGGACAGTGTGGAAGGTATAACAACTGGAACCTTAAAAGTTCAAGCGCAAACATAAAATGCATTACTACCTTAAACCAATTCCCGAAGTTTTACTTACATTTTTATGTATTTATTTAAATTTATTAATCAATTTGCCAATCTATTCTGTTCTCTTCTATTAACTAATCTTTCTATATTTCCTATTACCTTCCGTTATTTCTTTCAAATGAACGATATATTTCAAGTCAATGGCCTTTTGTGGCTTTGTTCTATATGAATAACGTTCATCTTCTGAAAAATGACATTTCTCTGGTACTTCATTACGCAATGACTCCTTAATTGTAGGACTTGACAGTATTTGGTGAAAAATAAAGGTTGGAGGTTAAAGAAAATTTTCAAAGTTATCAACTGATACGACCTTTATATATATATATATATATATATATATATATATATATATATATATAATATATATATATATATATATATATATATATATGTGAAAAGACAGTGATTAAACAAAAAAGTTAATTATGCTACGCCCAATTCCAAACACCGGAATCAAAGAACTTGCAGCCAGAATTCAGTAACGTGGAAAAGAGGAAAAAATTATACCTTTATCTCTATAAAACCTACAAAGAACTTGAATTTAATAAAAAGGAGGCATACAAAAATTGAAGGCAAAGCTTCCCGGGCAACATACGAGTCATTTTAATCGATTTTTTCACCCTATGAACGAGACAGGAATTTCGTTTCCTTAAAAAAAAATGAAGAAATAAGAAAAGACTTTTCTTCTGCAATATTCACAGAGAATAGGAAAACGACAATTTAGGAGAAAAAAGATGAAAATTTAACTAATAACCGTCCTTCGAAGACGCTCTTTCCTAAGGAGCGGAAAGGCTAGAAAAACGAAATCCTGATAAGTAAATAAGACAAGTTCCTCATCCGTTTCTTTACGATCGATTAGTTATGGAAATGTTAAGAGAGCACGAGCACAAACATACATAATCGCACGCACTAACACCCCTTGACGGTTCAGTTGATAGCTGGATAATCATATATAGCAGGCAGGTGAATCTGTACAAGAAATGGCATGAGTTCACTTAGTATAAATCATACACATGCTTAATGCTTATAAGTTTTAGCAAAATTTACGGCATTTTTTTTAAAATTAACTTGAAACTGCTTCTAAAGCAAGACCGACGTAAAAAGGGTAAGAAATCACGATCGCAAACCATTTTTTAATTCTGGTGAAAATCTGTATTCAAATGCAAGGCAAAAAGCACAAGACAGGAAAATCCTAGAGAGAAGATAGAGCGAGAGAGAGGAGAGAGAGAGAGGAGAGAGAGAGAGGGCCAACAACTGTGGGAATCATTAAAGTTGCATCGGAACTTTTTAATGATTAGCATCATAAGTTTTGTCATTTCAGCACCGAAGTGGGGGCTACATTTTATCCATTAGAATCAGATTGGTTTCCTAAAAGTATGGCTACTAACCATACTTAGCTACGTAAATTAAAGCTTTAGAGTCAAAAGCACAGGTACTACTATGAAAAGCATCCCAGGAATTAATTTATTTCGGTAAAGAAACACGAAATAACATTATACTTAAAAGTATCATATTTTCTGGGTGGCATAAATTTTTAAAAAAAACACAGCATCAGGAGAGAATGGTTCATTCGCTCCCAATCTTGTTTTTTTTTTTTTTTTTTTTTAATTAAATTTTTATATACCATCCCTTAAATATGAGCCTTGTACAAGCAAGTTTAAATGATTCTTAATTATTCTTGGTATGTTTGATGTTGTAACAACGACTCACCTAATGATGGTAATCCTTGAAAAAATGTCAAAAATGAAGATAAATACTGTTAGGTACGAAAAATATATCCTAAAACTTATAACGAATAACAAAATAATGTAGGTATCCATATAACCCGTAAAAAAAAAAAAAAAAAAAAACAAAAAAAAAAAAAAAAAAAAAAAAAACTGGCTTAACAGACATGCAGATTTCTCCAAATGTATTATTAAATTCTAGATGCTTAACGTACACGATCGTTATTTTCCCTTACTCAGAGTTCTTATGAAATTATTTCTTGCAACTGGCAGGACTTCCTGAATGAATGTTTTTTTTTTTTTTTCTCATCACATAACCAGCTTTATCTTTAACACGAAATGCTGTGTCTCATTAGCATTTTACTCTTGGAATGTGACGTAAAATATAGTTCTCATTACCTGAACATTCTTCTAGGACGGGTTTAGTTCCAGTCTCCTTACCACCCTTTTCTGGTACTTTATTGCTTCATGAGTATATCGTTAGCTGGAGTTACTCATTATCTTTTGCGTATTCCACCATGCTTTACTCTACATATACTTTCTTTCACTTTCTTCAAGTGCCTTTGTCTACAGGCGCTTGAGAGCAATCCAGAATTTCTTGCCCCCACCCTCTTGTGTAAGCTGCTGCTGCTGCTAGAGTAATGCAGGGCAAACAGTAGAGGGGACCCGCGCCCATGACAGTTTTGTGACTTGAGGGTGTTCGTGTCCTAGTCGATGATACCTCCTCAACCTACAACGTCTTCCATTCGTTTTGTGAAGCATGTAGTTTATCACTTAAAGTTGTGCTGTTGAAAGTCTTGTCTTTGGTTTCCCTTTTTATAGTTCTTTCTTGTTGCCATACGACTCTCCATGTTTTTAAAGTTTTTTAATGGGTTTATTCTAAAAATTCTTATGCAAAATCTTTCACACTCCAGTGTAATTCCATCATAGGCAACGGGTCATGGACGGAATTTAACTTGCGTTTCCACTACACAAGGAGAACTCGCATAAATTTCCTTATTTCTGACGTGTTTGTTCTACAGAGGAAACGGGTGGAAAAATTAAAACTTTGTTTCTACCCCAAGATAAACCCATAAAAACCCCAATATTTTTCAATAAATCATCGCCCTTGGAAGAGGCGTGGTTATTCTCAGAGTAAACTTAAATCTCCTTTAGCTAGGCTTGCTTTGTTCTAAGTTTGGGTGAAACTCTCAGCAGTCTACACATCCTTTCTTGAATTACTGTACAAACAAACCCTTCTGGAGTATAACACGATAAGGAAAAGGTTCTTGTGTTTTCTGAATTAACGTTTTAGAAAAAGACGAGAAAGGAATTCAACTTCACGAGAGTAGAAGTCCAAACAAAATAAGAGAATTTTTCTTAACACTATTTTTCCTTTCTTTCTTTGCCTCTCCGAACTCCCTTCCTTTGTTTTTTCTTACGCCCTCGTTCCCACTTTCAGCCCTTTTGTATCTGGCAGTTATACTTCTTTTATACTTCTACACCACTACGTGAATTAGATTAGTTACGTCTCGCGTTACTAGATTCTTTAACACCATTTATTATGTTGGTGGGTGCCTTGAGATTTCAATTACCCTGAACCACAGCATTTCACGAAAGACCACGGATTACTGGTCTTCTTGGTCTTTCTTGGCCTCCATTACGCCTAACAGAGGTCAGGCGCTAATGTTGAATATCTCAGTCATCAGTGTAAATGCAGCCCTATACTTACGATTTATCTGAATATATTGGAGCGTTATCTATGAATGTGTGCGAATATGAAAACAAGACGCCTTGCATCGGCATCGGCATTATATCAACATTAATAAATTTACTTTGCAATTTAAACTCGATCATTGCATAAAAAATTTGGCGTTAGTTTTCTAACCACTGACACAAATGCGAACGATACTGTACAGTCAATTACGGTGTAATGAATAAAATAAATAAATAGATAAATAAATAGGAAATAAAAAAAGGTTTATCTGAGGACTACAAATAAAAATAAAGTATTTTATAGAAAAAAAAAAATAATGCGGTATTCAAGTCACAGAGGAGAAGATATTTCTGACACAGCAACAATTTTTATTCAAGGTTTAAAGAATACCTATAATGTTTATTTTTACCACATAAATCGAAAGGTATACTCCATGCAACACAGCGTATTGAGAGAAACAAGACCAGGCACTGGTCAGAGGGGCCGCAATCTAGCCACAGGCAACTGCAATTGGCCCATGCAAACATATCCTACTTTTAAGAGAAAGATAATGAACTCATCTGACCATAAAAACTAAAGTATCTTGATCTTATTCTTAAATAACACCATTATGGACTAGATAAAAGAAGATTTCTGGAAAACTACAGACAAAAATCTACCTATCCTATTTTAACGTTTCCCAACTTGACCGCGGGACCATGAACGCTTCTTCAAGATTATTTTTATTCATTCATTTCGTTCTTCGTGTTATCAATATCTGTCTGCCATTCAACTGTCCATTCATGACACAATTCCTGCTTATTTCAAGATACAGTGTTTCTGAATATGCTCAATTCAAACCCCAATGATTTTGCTGGTTGGCTGAGTTAACAACATATGACCATTACTGCAAACAGACTGCCAGGCACACACACATCTGCATATATATATATATAAATATATATATATATATATATATATATATATAAGATATATAATATATATATATATATATATATACATACATTCAAGAACTGTTGACATAAAAAACACATATGTATATGGATGTTAATGATTCAGTAGTGACGGTTAAAATTAATAATGGTTGCCTATGGGGGGCCGGGCGGGGATGATGGACAAATCTTAACAATACTAACAAAGCATTTCATATTCGCCCCCCAAACCGCGGGAACTCCAAAGAACTTCAACCCATTTTTATTTTTCATTCACATTCAACGTCCACACTTCACTTCAATAATCCCTAAATACATTCCCAACAGAAACATGCAATGAGTTAGTGCTGATTTCAAAGACAACGAAACGTCGTCGGACAAGAGCGATTTTTCTGTCCAATGTATTCTAGAAATAATAAGCATAATCAATTATATGTTATATGAATAAAATATTTTCCTCAGGCGCTGTTAGTATACCGATGCATCACGCGTACTATTGCATCCGGTAGCAACAATAAACTATACTTAAAAGTATAATAAACTATACTTAAAAGTATATAAGTACAGGCTCTGCATATATGAGTTTGGTTTTTCAGGCCTTCATTGAGTCAGTAAAACTTCTTTGGACGTCGTAAATACACAGAAGACTGTCAAGAAAAAACAGCAACAAGAGGGAGCCCCATTTTGAGCGCTGTCTTTTCCTCGTTTCGAAATGTAGTACGTATGTGCTATGTACATTTTCATTTCACCCAGTGTCTTTTACTTCAACTTCATTTTTACTACTTCACTCATTACCTCTTCAGTAAAGCTTAAAAGTGTGCTCTTCTTTCTTCTCTCTTTTAATTACTGAAATGGCGTACAAGACCGGACATCAGCTGATTTCATGTCTGAGATAAAAGCATGGTTTTTAGGACATATTTTTTTTAAATTCTTGCAATGCAAATAGTTTTCACTGAAAACCTGTAATCGTCACAAAAAAAAAAAAAAAAAAAAAAAAAAAAAAAAAACAAAAAAAAAAAAAAAAAAAAAAAAAAAAAAAAAAAATAAAAAAAAAAAAAAAAAAGAAAAAAAAAAAAAGCTTTTTCATCATTCCTTATTCTTTATACGTATGCCATTAGACCCGCTTTTACGGTACCCTATTCTCATAAAAGGATGTTGATTTCATCTAGGGAATTTTAACATGAAATTATTTTTACCGTTGAAGTTATACATCATTTTGCTCCTAGAGAAGAAACTAAAGCAATATTCAGGAAAAGTTCAGCATTACAAAGATGGAAATATATGTTATAAAGAAACAGATGCTGCTACCAACTTAATAGAGGTTTTAGAATAATAAGGACCACTAAATATTTGCTACTGTACTTCAACTAATTCGCGAAGGAAAGTTTAATAGTAATTCCAATTTGGAGCTGGAGGCTTAATACAGAACACAGAGTGGATGGACGACTCGAACATTTCGGGAGTGCTAATCACATTCAGAAAATTCAGCCCGTAATTGTGAGAGAATCATTTAGTTCAGCCTTAGTGTTAAAAAGGCCTTTATCTAGGGGTGTGAGGAATAAAGGGCCTCTGGAAATGACAAATTCGACAGCGAGGCCCATTTACTGCATATTGGTAGTGCTATTCAACGAATCTGGTTGCTCTCGGCAGGTCAACGGGACCAGGGACTATATTGTGAATGTGAAAGATCTCTTATGAAAAAGTGTAAAGCAAGAGACCAACCGTGAAGGGTTCAAGCTTCTATTATTAGGAAACAGAAGCCTACCATCACGAACCTCTCTATCTAAAAGAGATAAATTCTAAATCTCTGGTAGAAGCAGATATTCACACAGGAGATCAGCATTCTAGTGAACAACAAAAGACCTAAAACAGGTTGCGCTGATTTTATCACATATAAATATATGAGTCCTTACGAACAATACTTAATTTTCGTGCGGCATTCGCTGAAACTTTCATTAGATGTTTATCAAAAGTAAGATGCAAAGTCTCATACACCTGAAGGGGGCGGATGCGGTGGAAAGTCTTTATGAGACCTGCTAACCATTAGTGTTTTTGTTTTACTGGATTCAGCCTCATACTCACCGACTACACTAGTCACTGATCCAGTCATGTCCCGACTGAGACTAAGAGCAGCTTCATTTCCTAAGTCGAGACTTCACTCACCACAAGTGTTGACTCATTGACATACCGAACAATCTTGTGTTCCAGGCCAACAACCATATCGCTCATATTCACCAAAAGTAATAGTGGGCTAAGAACACTATCCTGCTGAACTCCGGACACAATAGGTCTTGGTTCACTAAAGATTCCATCACCAGCAACTCGCTGCTGCCTATCTGTAAGGAAACCTTGAAGTAATCATAAAACAATCCACTTCAAGATTCAGAAGTTTATAAATAAGTAACAGATAGTATATTTTAGGAAGAACTGAATGCTAAGGATTATCATATTAATGATAGATTTTGTGAAGCATTTTCACTTTATATGGGAACAAGGAATTTTTACATTCATTCAGGCCAACCACCACAGAAACTAATATAATATTCACGCAAAAAAAAGAAGAGGAACAAGAAGAAAAAAAAGGGAAAGCGCACCCAAGAACATTATAATTCAAGATCAAAAGAATTTAAAAAAATCGGAGAGTAATTCAAACTATCACTTTGTAAAAATACATAAAAGGGTGGGAAGGAAGTTTAGGACCGGAATTAAAGGACACTAATACAATATCATAGATAGAAGATCAGATTCCCCCAAAAAAAAAAAAAAAAAGCTGAAGCTTTTGTGTTTCTTAAGTGATTTCTCCAGGATTTTTAAGTTTAAATGTTTAAAAGAATTTTCGATTAACTATCATCGAAAACAACTACACGAAAACCTTTCCTCCTCAATTTTCATGGACATTTCTTCTTTTCTTTTTAATGACTTCATTAGGTTAATTCTAATTTCCCTTTCATCTTGTAACACTGCAATCTGAATAATTATACTAGAACCTTTTTTTAGCTAATAATACTGAATGAATTCACAATCTTTTTGGCTTTTCATTATCCAATTCTTCTTTATTTTTTATAGAGAGAGAGAGAGAGAGAGAGAGAGAGAGAGAGAGAGATTAACATATTTTAGATTTAGCATGATAATTCCTGTTTTATAAAATCCACACCCCCACCCAACAGAAAAACGACGTAAATCTATTTGATTTAGAGTTTTAGGGTTTCCTCTGCTCCCTGATTTATCTTGGGCCTATTCATGTTTACTTGCTGTTTTACGAGGAAATTTCAATTTCATTATCTATAACATGATGTAAGTTGTTGGAGCTATCTATACTCTCCTTTAAAGATAGAATGTACGAGATGCAACTTTTTAATATTATTCACCAGAATCTCTCATACCGCAATAGGAAAAGAGCTTGCTATCACAACCATGACAAAATTTTGTAATTGATAATTTCTCGGGCCTTTATCAAAGAAAGTGCAGGAGGGGAGGCTGAGATGGTATGGACACCTGTTGAGGGAGAGATGAGGACCACGCTGGGAGACACACTACTATGGGGGTGGAGGTGCAAGGAAGAAGAAAAAGAGGGAGACCAAGAAAGAGATGGAAGGACTGTGTGAGAGGAGACTTAAATGAGAAGGGAATTGATGAGGCAGAAGCACAAGATAGAAATAGATGGAAACGGCTCATCCGAAACGGCGACCCATATAAAAATGGGAACAAGCTGGGAAGAAGAAGAAGAAGAATTTCTCGGGCCTTTCTAAATAAAGTTTAAGAGAAGCGAATGAATATTAGATGAGGAATGGGGGCGTCTACATCGCCCGTTAGTTTAGGCAACTAGCAGGAAAGAGAGGGAAGACCCAAACTTTGGATGCTGTTGTCGAAGTTTCCAGGTAGAGCGCCGTTCCTGATTTCCCAATGGGCCCCCTATGCACAATTCTTCCAAACCTTTGGTCGAAAGCTCCCCATTCCTCAGGGCGGGGCCTGAACCGGATTCTCAGTCATTCTAATGAAAATCACATCAATTCTGCTTCCTTTTCTCTCCTCGACTGCATTTTTTTTGTCCTGTAATACTTCCATTTAAAATTTATATTTCAATTTCCATAGCGAAGATTTTTGCCGATATAAATTCTTATCGTATGTCAAAATTGCTCCATCAGCTTAACATTAGGGCTTTCCTACCCCTCTCCGTTTCTTTTGATTCATGCAATTTAGAAAAAAAATGTTTACTCATAACTGTTAACACATAGTATATAATTTTCCGTGACTCTACGTTTAATGAAATATATAGATTTCAGATGAAATAATTTCTACATACGAAGACGCAAGTAAAATATTTTATTTCTCATAAATTACGAACGAAAACTGATTAATATGGCATGATATACAGTTTATTTAATTTTACACGTTTCCAGATTTAAAACATCTTAACAAAATGAGCTTGCGAGGATATGCGAAAAGAACAAATACTTTAGTATCAAAAGCTTAAACTGAACCTTAATCAATATCATTGAGTTTAAAGGACTAGAGGATTATATTCGTAAATCCACTTAATGGTACCTTAATTTTATTGTTAAACAGAACGAATTAAAAAAAAGGTCCATAAATTCCGCAACTGAAATTCAAATGGGAAATAAGCAATTTTTGTAGGGGAGAACTGAAAGGGCTCATAAATCCCAATTTGTACTACAGTAAATGGAATGTGTTTGCCGATTATAGCCATTTAATATACCAAATATAAATGAAATTGCCACTTAATCTGTTTCGAAAGCCATAATAATTTTTGGCAATACATATCATATTGTTTCATTAGTTGGAAAATAGTCATTTTCCGTAATGCGTCACGCGGATCCTGATGGCTATTTGCCTAAAGATGGATAATTATATTTCAGGTGAGAAAAAATAATATGACGAAGCTGAGGACAAAAGCCATACAGCGATTAGATGGGAGGCATGTTTAATATATGGGTCTTTCTTGAATAACTACCCAACATTAATATTAACGACCCATATCATAGCGCGCTGGATGACAATATATCTCTGAAAATTTACGAGGTAAACAGGCTATAACTCAGAAAAACAACTTCCTATACGAACATTATAACATGATACCAGGTAAAATGCGTCATCAGGATTGGATGATGTTAATCTGCAATCCAGTCCTGATAACGCCGCCAGGAGTTCGGGAAATGGTCCGTCAACTAGAAAAACAAAAAGAAATGGAAAGACTTAATTTTTTCACTATCACGGGAATTCACCAGATGAGAAAAAGAAGTATAGGCTTTTTATATACATCTTAACACATTTTTCCTTTTTCTCATTAATATTACTAATTTCGTTGTTGTCCTATTGTCCATCTGATACAACAAAAGCTAAGGTGAAAAAGATTTGCCTTCAGAAATAACAGTCAATACTGACACAGTTTTGCTCAACGAAACTAGACAATGAAAGCTTAAAAATCTTCAGGCTTGCTACACCACTGTTTACTTCATTGGCTATAAGCCAAAGACTAACCAAAGCGTTTTGTCATTAAGAAGTATTTTTGACCAAACACCGTCCAGTAAGAACAAAAAGCCGAATCGCCACTTCCCTACTCTCTTCAAGACTCAAGGCCTATGAAACTCTCAGTCGCAGCCCAATAAACTTTCAGCCACGGCCCATTGGTGGCCGGAGTTGTTGGAACCAATAGAGGTTCACTTTAACTTTAATATCTGATAGTGGTCAATTACCGAGGTGTACACTTAATTTTATTCTTACAAGAAACATGTTAATAAAGAGACTATCAGGGTCTTTCAAAAATTTTTGAAGAGCTTGAATACGTAATGCAAGTGTTGGTGATAGAAGTTCACTCTCGACGTGGTTCGGAAGTCACGTAAAGCCGTTGGTCCCGTTGCTGAATAACCACTGGTTCCATGCAACGTAAAACACCATACAAACAAACAAACAAGAAATGCCGGAGTAGCGTTTGATATGCACTCCCCCGGAATATGTACTCCCCAGTCATTATTAAACGTATAAGTTGTACTCGTCTAGTCATTATAATACGTGAAATATAGACTCTCCTTGAATTATTTGCACTCCCCCAGTCATTATTATACATGATTCCCATTCCCCTCCCACCCGTTAATGCTATACAGTATTATGTATTCTGCATTCTATAGTTGCTTTCATACATAGGGTTTAGACATAATTGTATACTACTATGAGATTCAGGGCCTCTGTAACACGGTTTTTTCGAAATAACTTTTTATCTATGCATTTCATAAATATAACGCTTATTCAGAATACACATTATATCTACACATAAATTTTGACTGTATTCTGCATTACGCAGGTTGAATAAATTTGGTACTTACTATGTAAAAGTGACTTTTTTGAAGACGGGCCAGCTTACTCAGAGAAAAGGTTTCGAACGCACTCGTTACGTAACTTATGACAACATTTCTTCCCTCTTTCTCGATGGATGATTGGCTATACGTAACAAAGGCTATACCTCTGGCAACAATGACAAACAAATTTAAATACAAGCAAAGCCGTACACCTTTATGAACTCTGAACCTCTCCACTGATAATTGTCATAAAGAACAAACCAACAAAATATGTTAATAAATACAAAAACACTTCGATTATTAGTCTAACTCCCAAAATAAGTTTCCTAAGAAATTGCAGTTTGCTTTATAGGTCACAATCAGATCGACAAGATGTAGGGAATAGATGGTAATTTTCGAAAACATAGTAGACAAGCTTGATTTGATAACTGCTATATCCAGTGTCATGCAATTTTTATTTATTACCTATCTACCTATTTACTGAAAAAAAAAATTAGCTGGTACGGTATTTTGGCTTTAAACCTTCACCAATAATTATCAGGATAACACTGAAGGCTATCATGGGCATTGTTGGATTAGAAAATTTAACTTCTGGCTATAAAAACTCATTTCTCGAGTAGTTGTAAGAAGTGCTAAATGATCCTCAAGGATCCCAGCAGTTGACCTAAATGTTTAATTCATGTATATTACTGCTATACTGTTGCGGCACTACTGCTACAGTAGTATTACTACGCTAGCACAGATACCCCACCCACCTCTATGTATCGTTCCGCCATTCATAAAGTCTTTGGGTTTCAGAGCCGATGGAACAAGGTGAATGGGTTTCTGTCTAGTGGATGGGCGGCGCAACATTTCGTCAAAAGGTGTTTACTTTGCTTACGTAATGAATGTTTTTCGACTCTTGGCTCGTAATCATTGGCCATGGCGTCGGCTAGATAATTTTTACTCTATAAAAATTAAAACTATGAGGTTTAGGTTATTGATAATGCTGACAAAATTTGTGTGTGGTTGTAAAATATACATATGCCAACTTTCAGCTACATCCGATGCTTTGACAAGGAGCAAAGTCCAAAAAACCGTGTTACAGAGGCCCTGAATCTCATAGTAGTTTATGTATTACATTTACAGTGCTTGGCATGGCATGGTTTGGCGAGTTCTCGGCATATCATGGCTTGGCTTCGCTTACCATTAAGAGTTCTTGGCTTGGCTTTTAGGGTGCTTGGCATGGTATGGCATGACATGGCTTGGCTTGGCTTGGCTTGGCTTGGCTTGGCGTGGCTTTTGGAGTGCTTGGCATATCATGGCTTGGCTTTTAGAGTTCTTGGCATGGAATAGCTTGGCTTGGCTTGGCTTGGCTTTTACAGTTCTTGGCATGGAATAGCTTGGCTTGGCTTGGCTTTTAGAGTTTTTGACATATCATGATTTTGGCTTTGCTTGGCTTTTAGAGTGTTCGGCGTGGCATGGTTTGGCTTTGCTTGGCTTTTAGAGTGTTTGGCATGGTATGACTTGGCTTAGATTGGCTTGGCTTGACTTGGGTTTAAGAGTGTCTGGTTTGGCTTGGCTTTGCTTGGCTTCTGTTTGGCTTTTAGTGTTTGGCATTGCATGGCTTGGCTTGTAGAGTGCTTGGCTTGGCTCTGCTTTGCTTTGGTTGGCTTGGCTTTTAGAGTTCTTGGCATTATTTGGCTTTGTTTGGCTTTGCTTGGCTTCTGCTTAGCTTTTGGAGTGTTTGGCATTGCATGGCTTACCTTGTAGAGTGCTTGGCATGGCATGGGTTGGCTTAGCTTGGCTTATCTTGGTTTTGCTTGGCTTTTAGAGTGCTTGGCATGGCATAGTTTGGCTTTGCTTGGCTTTCAGAGTGTTTGGCATGGCATGGCATGGCTTGGCTTAGCTTGGCTTGGCGTGGATTGGCTTGGCGTGGCTTTTAGAGTGCTTGGCATGGCATAACTTGGCTTGGCTTGGCTTTGCTTTGCTTACCTTTTAAAGTGCTTAGCATGGCATGGTTGGACTTGGCTTGACTTGCCTTGGCTTCTAGAGTGTTTGAATGGCATGGTTTGGTTTGGCTTGGTTTGGCTTTTAGAGTTCTTGGCATATCATGGCTTGGTTTTTAGAGTACTTGGCAAAGCATAACTTGGCTTTGCTTGGCTTTTAGAATTCTTGACATATCATGGCTTGGCTTTTAAAGTACTTGGCAAAGCATAGCTTGGCTTGGCTTGGCTTTTAGAGTTCTTGACATATCATGGCTTGGATTTTAGACCTTGGCATGGCATGGTTTGGCTTGAATTGGCTTTTAGAGTGCTTGGCATATCATGGCTTGTCTTGGATTTTAGACCTTGGCAGGGCATGGCTTGGCCTTTAGAGTTCTTGGCTTGGCTTTGCTTTACTTGCCTTTTAAAGTGCTTGGGCATGACATGATTTGACTTTGCTTGCCTTTTAGAGTGCTTGGCATGGCATGGCTTGGCTTGGCTTGGCTTTTAGAGTTCTTGTCATATCATAGCTTGGCTTGGCTTTTAGAGTTCTTGTCATATCATAGCTTGGCTTGGCGTGGCTTGGCTTTTAGAGTTCTTGGCATGGCATGACTTGGCTTGGCTTGGCTTTCCTTGGCTTGGCTTGGTATGGCTTTCCTTGGCTTGGCTCGGCTTGGTATGGCTTGTATTGGTTTGGCTCGGCTTGGCTTTTAGAGTACTCGGCATGCTTACAATTCACATAAAATCTAGGGGAGTGCTTATTATACAGAGGGAGTGTTTATTGCACGTATAATATGGACTGGGGGAGTGCAAATCATACGTTTAATAACGAATGGGGAGTTACTTTTATACGTATAATGAAAAATGACTGGGGAATCCAAATTTAAGGGATTGCAAGTTACATGTGACACAGGGAAGTCATTTCGGTACTCTGCTCTGCTACAGAGTGAGAGCAGTTTTACCACTCTAAATTAACGGAATGTTGACATAAGAAAGGAAACGGAACTCATAAAAAATAAACCTGTACGGTTAAGGGAAAAGAATATGGCTTAAATATACGACATTGTAAAGAGCATGGCTTAAATATACATTTTCACCTGCACCAAACGCTACTCTAAGTAAAAATAAAAGCATGTAAACAACTCAACTTCGTCCATAAACACTACGCCGGAAGTCGTATATTCCAAGAAAAAGGTGATGCCTCTTTTCTGTCCACGATTTCTAAAAGTATACATACCCTTACGCAAATTCTATATGTATATAGAAACATATGCACAACGTACAATACCCTCACACACATACGATATCTTTATATATATATATATATATATATATATATATATATATATATATATATATATATATATATATATATCTACACACAAATTTAGTTTAGGACTCTAGTCTTATGTTTAAAAAGTCCATTAACGCTGAATCGTCAAAGAACAATAAATTAATGAAATATCCAACTAAGAATGACTGTAAACATATACAATTAAATATCTATCCAGCATAATTCAAGCCCTGCTTTACTCCTTACGGAATAGCAATTACAAGATTTCCGACACTAAAGTATCTTAAATTCATTAAAAATATTCACAATTTACTCTTCAGGTTACCATCAACCACTAGCATTATTTTCAGATGAAGAAACCATTTTTCAAAAATGTACAACGCACGTGCATTGTGCCCTACCCGGACTAATCTCTCTCTCTCTCTCTCTCTCTCTCTCTCTCTCTCTCTCTCTCTCTCTCTCTCTGTAATCTTTGCAGTTAGTGGTGCTGCTACAATAGCCTTTTCGGCAAATCACAGCAATCATGGGGAACAAATCCTCTTAGGCACCCTGGGTTGGCTGAACCCCCCAGGCAGACAGTAGTCTTACAGCCTAAGCTCTTCCGGCCACAATCAATTTGTTCGATTCTCTTAATAGGCGGCTTTCTTAAGACGTCTCTTCACCTTCTTGTTAATATATATATATATATATATATATATATATATATTATATATATATATATATATATATAAAATATATATATATATATATAGTAGGGGAAAAGGGCCCAAATCCCCTCATAACCAAATCGCCTCAAAAACCAAATCGCCTCATTTCCGTACATTAGTCCTTTTGAGGGGCGGGTCATCCCAGATAAGAGTATCTCCTTACGCGGGGTATATCTACATATGGGCACAATAATGAGATGATAATAGTGTATCTTCTTACATGGGGTATCTTTTTAATTATTATTATGTTACTTATATAAGGTGTTTTTATTTTTTTAAGAGTCTGACCATGACGTCACCATATATAAAATGTTTTTTTACTTGTAACGTAGCTCTTGTACTGTGGTAAGGTATAATTATCGTGCCACTTGACACCGATATATACTCCGCTGTCTCTCTCTCTCTCTCTCTCTCTCTCTCTCTCTCTCTCTCTCTCTCTAATGCAGTGAGCGCGATCTGACCCTGCTTCATGTTCTAACTGGCGCACTGCCTTATCACTGTCCCCCAGCCCCCCATACGTAAATATCCTATATGAGATGTTTTCACTTACTATTAACATTGTAACGTAACTTATCTACGTACATAAGGTATAATTATCGTGATTACTATAGACTCTTTTTACCGTTAGAATTATTCACGCTTCTTTATATACTTATTATCCATTCTCCCCCAATCTCTCTCTCTCTCTCTCTCTCTCTCTCTTTCTCTCTCTCTCCACTTTCCCCTTTTCTCTCACATTCCACCCTTTATTTTTTTCTACTTTCCTATCACTACACATCATATATTTTTATTTAATTTCCTTTTCCTCTCCTCTACTTCTTAATATTTCTCTACTTATTTATTATCCATTCTTCCACAACCCTCTTTTACTTATTTCCCCATACGTAAACATCCACCATACTCCTCTCTCTCTCTCTCTCTCTCTCTCTCTCTCTCTCTCTCTCTCTCTCTCTCTCCAGCTACGCTTCGTGCCCAACAATGTCTCGTGACAATCAGCATCTCAAATTTCCTTCTTTCCCCCGGTTTCCCCGGCTGGCAGTACGTACGTCATCCCTGACTTTGATAAAGTTTATTATGTGCTTTTTACCCATATAGTGACTCACAGTCGGTGGTGTTTGAGTCACATACCCATGCCTTTGATAAGATTTATTTTCGTTTCGAGTAGGTTACTACCCGTCACCAGTATACATTTCTCTCCCTCTCCTTTTATTCCCGAAAGTAGCTTCCGAACTTATTGCATGCAGCCTTCTCCGACTCAGCACGGTCGATAACTAACACGCTGGAACAGAAATTTGAAGTGTATCATTCCGAAATGATATACTATTAGAAGAATATTCGCAAAGGACTATGAAGTATGGGAACAATGCTGATATGTGCGCATAGAGTAATACCAGGTGTATTTTACCTTTTACGCCACAGCTGACAGTTAACCCGGTCGGTAAAACGGGAAGAATAGGATACAGTGTGTGTCATCTATCCTCGGAGCGTCTATCCCCTCCGCTTTTAACATTCGTTATCAGTTATGACTCTTCTTACTACCCGATTTTCAATCTGAGCATTTCGTCTTTTTGGAATATTTGAAATAGTATCTCGTTACACCCACCGATTGCTCCTGTGTAAATGGTGTACTGATAAACCTCTTTCATTCCCGATAGTATATTTCTTGTTATTCCATGGTGACTGGCATAGTGTACGGAAAACGGAACGCTAAGTCCGCACTTACACGAAATATCTGGTTGTACCTGTCTTTTAACTTCGTAAAAAGGTATATTCAGAATGATTACGCAGAAATCTGAAAAATCCATACGGAGAAAATTCAGGCTCGATAGAGTAACTGTCAAAGAAGATAATCAAATTTCTGGGTTACCTTTCCACGTAGAAACATACCCAGTGACCTATATTATTAATACCCGAAGATGACTCTTAAGTGTTAGATATAAAGACTAAAGGTTTATTTCTACTTAACGGTAATATAAATCCTTCTACATCATCTGAGGCAAATATTCCTAAACATCTAATAAGCGACCCTAACGTGTCTTTTTAAAGATACTTCTAATTCTCTACCCAGTGACCTATGTTATTAATACCCGAAGATGACACTAAAGTATTAGCTGTAAAGACTAAAGCTTTATTTCTACTTAACGGTAATATAAATCCTCCATCATCATCTAGGCGAATATTCCTATCATTAATACCCAAAGATGACTCTAAAATGTTAGATGTAAAGACTAAAGGTTTATTTATCCTTGACAGTAAATAAATCCTCCTACACCATCTAAGGCGAATATTCCGAAACATCTAATTAACGGCCCTAACATGTCACTTAAAGGTATTTCTAATTCTCTACCCAGTGACCTATATTATTAATACCCGAAGATGACTCTAAAGTATTAGATGTAAAGACTAAAGCTTTATTTCCACTTAACGGTAGTATAAAACTTCCTACATCATCTAAGGTGAATATTCCTAAATATCTAATTAACAGCCCTAACGTGTCTTTTTAAAGACATTTCTAATTCCCTAGTATCCACCCCCCTTTCCCATTTCACCCTTTAACGTCGCACTGACTTATCCTATCCGAATCGATTGATAAAATACCTTCCGTATCCCCAAAAACATTACTATATGAGGCTTTACCACTAGCACTGCCAATCTAATTGTTATCCTCATACTAGCGGAAATTTCGACCAGTAGCGAATCCTCCATATCCTTGGTCGTGAAATAAAACAGAAAAAATATATCCCCCTTTTAAAAGCATTGTTAGTGATCGTGCTTTCATGGCCGGCCCTGATTGCCTATGCGTTTCGTAAGATAATTGCGTTATTCTCACGGGGAATGTACTCTGAATATTATATATAATGTTCCCGTCAATAGTGATACGTATATTTACTTAAGTCTAAGTGGTCAAAATATAACCTGTTCCTGACATATTCTCCCGAAAAATTCTTCATATCAACCAAGGTGACTGTTAACTTCTTGGGAATACACGTTCCAAACGCCTGATCGATTAATATAGATGATTCATTCGTTCCGATGATATACGTTTTATACTGATAAAGCCTCATTCAAAGCGGACATGGCGTTATAGTGCGGGGTAATCCTATTAATCCATAATTTTGCCTTTTTCACGTCCAAATGGTTCAACTTTTCATTTATATCTATACCCAAAATCCGGCTGTTATTAGCCATTTCTAACCTAATTCTCAAATCCACCGATTCTAGTAAAGACAAGTCAATACTCGCTAGATCAAGGAGCAAGGGATGTACGTATGTATACCAACCGATTTAGGAGTCGCCATGACACTCGTTCCCCACCTGGCAGCGTCCTGGAAGGTATTAGCTGTGAATGCTCTTAATTTACCAAACGTCCCATTATAATCATCATTAAAAAATCCACTCCGTCATAACATAGTCATCGCACTGGGTTTAATTTTGTTAACAGTTTAATATAAGATTGATAGTGGAATATCAGACAAGATTCCACCAACTTCTCATTAAAAATATGGATACGGATCTGAAAATGTTACTATATTCCGTTGACAAATGCTTCCTTACATTCACCAGTATTCAAACGTGATATACTATACCCCCGAAAAAAGCTTCTGATTCGGTAACCTTCTTTAAAGTCCATTGCATAGTATTCCCGTCCTTTTTCTTTAGAGGAATAACCTGTAAATACCTCGAAAACTAATCGATGACTATTAAAAGATATTTATTACCTTCGTTATAATGAGCGAGTTTAGACATGTCAGTCAGATCACTGCTAACAACGGATGACACGAGGTTTCGGAGATATGACCTTTCTTCCAGGAAATTTCTTCAGAGTGACTATGTCAAGTATAAGAGGGTTTGACTCTTTGGAGACATTTTTGACATAATCTTTAGTTATATTCTTCTCAACCTTCCCCACATCTCTGAATAATGTATTTACTTTTACCGCTAAAACTGCCAGGGTATTCAACATTTTCATATATCTTCTTCAATACCTGCAGCTGCTTCTTAGTCACCACTTTTGAGAAAAACTTGATATTCGGTTTCAACACCCATCATCATATTAGCCATGAGCTGTAAGCTATCTCCGAGGTCAACCAGTAGATGAACCGTGCTACTGGATACGAGATAACAACTTCTTAATATCTAAGAAAGTCGCCGCCCTTCTGACGTCCAAATAACTGACGGACCCAAATTTCAATGTAAACTATGTCTATTCTTCACTAGAATGTAATTGGAGCAGTTGAGACTGATACTTCTACTGAATGTACCCGAATGGAATACATTCTGCGTTATGAACACGACGGAGATTAACGAATGTCGTCGAACAGTAAACGACTCTGTGACGCGTTTATTATCACTCGCTTCTAGAAAGCAGTCATCCAGAATGTATATAACAGTCCCATGTCAATCGTCCCTCGATCTATATATTCAAAGGGGTTTAATAATTCTTTACTAACCCTGATCTTGTTCCCTATAGACGAGTACTTCTGTAATGGATGTTCATTCACCCCACACATTGATTACTATATTATAGAAATTTAAATTTCTCTTCATACACTTCAACTATTTTTCTGGCAAATCACACTCTTTCCCGAGTTGATGCTGCACTAAAAGACCCTGCTATGATAATTCAGGACGGATATGCGAATAGATCTATCGCTTCTGCGGAGAAAGGATTGCTTGCATCTCAAAGGTTCCGATGATGCACTATTCATACAAGAAGAGAAGAATGCGTAAAATAAGGGTAGCAATATTTTATTTACTTAGAAAAGACATTACAAACGAATACATTTTTATATACACTGAATAGTCATATCATAATAAATTTATTTATTACATAGAACACACAGGTGTGGAAAAAAAGGGTGTAAAGAGTAGTTAGCAAATATTGTACTTCAAATAAGGTTCTCGAATCTGAAACTTTTTCGGGGGTATCACGTTTGAATACGGATGAATGTAGGGAATTCTATAACAAGCAGGTGAGGGATTACCTAAACGAAAGAAATATAAAATTATATAGTGTACATCCGAGAGAAATTAAAACGGCGATAGCTGAAAGAGTTATCAGGACACTGAAAAGTAAAATATATAGTTACTTAACTCACAACAATACAAATAATATATTAATGTGCTGCATGACATTGCTACAACTATTATAGTACGCCACCACAGAGGACTAGGAGATGAAAACAGGGATGTATTCTTTAGGGAAGGATATACCGTCCAGAACACTGGTTTATTTATTAGTAAGGGTCGAAAGTTTTCTAATGACTGTCCACTATTTCCTTCTCTTACACATCTATAAAAAAATATGTAACCTGGTGTGTTTTTCCTCCTATACATATCCAATACAAAATGAAATGGTTTCTCTAATTCGCATGACTCATCTTACACTTTAGGAAACTTGCATTTTTTCTAATTTTCCAGTGTTTCATCCTACTTCTACTAAACATAAAAGTAGAGGTATATTGTTCCTAACACCAAGCAGTATTCTAACTAGCATACCGTAAGTCTTTTCTTTACTTCGAACATTAAAAGTCAACCACTTTCGCAGCTGTATACAAGGATGACATCGCAGCCGCATACCTTTATTTTAAAAGGGAACGGCATGTCTGTGTTTGCAGCACAAAATATATGGAAAAACCTGTTAACCAATGATGAAAAAGATTTTTCCTGCAGACCAAGGACAGTTTTCATGCTTACCATCATCCGAAACTAAGCCCCTAGATACAAATACGGGTGAGAACATATTCAACTTGTAAGCTGCCAATTTGAAATGACTGTTTATCGACCTCATCACCATTAGCAACAAAGAATTTTGTTTTTTGATGACCTTTTGCAAGTTCGTTGTAATATTCAGTCAATAAAGTAATAATGACATGGTACAGTGCACATCTCCATTGGCACCTCAGAAGTCCATACTCACTTCCGGTACGCCAGGCGCTTCATATACGAAGAGCTAAACATATACCAGTTAGTTTTTTTTTTTTTTTTTGTTTTTTTTTTTTTACGGACACCGGCCACATCCCCACCTTCGCCTGCGTGTACATGACTGGCCGCATCCCCCTCCGCCTGCGTGTACATGACTGGCCGCATCCCCTCCGCTTGCGTGTACATGACTGGCCGCATCCCCTCCGCCTGCGTGTACATGACTGGCCGCATCCCCTCCGCCTGCGTGTACATGACTGGCCGCATCCCCTCCGCCTGCGTGTACATGACTGGCCGCATCCCCTCCGCCTGCGTGTACATGACTGGCCGCATCCCCTTCGCCTGCGTGTATATGACTGGCCGCATCCCCCTCCGCTTGCGTGTACATGACTGGCCGCATCCCCCTCCCCCGCCTGCGTGTACATGACTGGCCGCATCCCCTCCGCCTGCGTGTTCATGACTGTCGCATCCCCCTCCGCCTGCGTGTACATGACTGGGCCGCATCCCCCTCCTCCTGCGTGTACATGACTGGCCGCATCCCCTCCGCCTGCGTGTACATGACTGGCCGCATCCCCTCCGCCTGCGTGTACATGACTGGCCGCATCCCCTCCGCCTGCGTGTACATGACTGCCGCCATCCCTCCGCTTTGCGTGTACATGACTGGCCGCCGCATCCCCCTCGCCCCTCCCCTGCGTGTACATGACTGGCCGCTCCCTCCGCCTGCGTGTACATGACTGGTCGCATCCCTCCGCCTGCGTGTAACTGACTCTAAGGCCGTCCCCCTCCGCCTGCGTGTACATGACTGGCCGCATCCCCTCGCCTGCGTGTACATGACTGGCCGCAGCCTCTCCGCCCGCGTATATGACCGGCCGCATCCCTTCCGCCTTGCGTGTACATGACTGGCCGCATCCCCTCCGGCCTGCGTGTACATGACCTTCCGCCCATCCCCTCCCCTGCCTGCGTTACAAATGACCGTCCCCCGCAGCCCTTCCCGCCCGCGTACATGACCCGGCCCGCATCCCCTCCCTTCCTGCGGTACATGACCCAGCCCCAATCCCCTTCGCCTGCGTGTACTGACGCGGCCGCAATCCCCTCCGCCTGCGTGGTACCATGACCGTACCGCTCCCCTTCCCTGCCCTGCGTGTTACCATAACCGCCCGCAGCCTTCCGCCCGCGGTACCATGACCGCTACCGCGTGTACATGACCGGCTGCATTCCCCTTCACACTGCGTGTACATGACCACCCCATTCCCCTTCAACCGCGTGGTAAATGACCGGCCGCATCCCCTCCCCGCCTGCGTTACATGACCACCCGCGTGTACATGACCGGCTGCTCCCCTTCACAACCTGTGTTTACATACCCGGCCGCATCCCCTCCGCCCGCGTGTACATGACCACCGCATCTCCTCCGCCTGCGTGTACATGACCAGCCGCATCCCCTCCGCCTGCGTGTACATGACCAGCCGCATCCCCTCCGCCTGCGTGTACATGACCAGCCGCATCCCCTACGCCTGCGTGTACATGACCAGCCGCATCCCCTCCGCCTGCGTGTACATGACCGGCCACAGCCCTTCCGCCCGCGTGTACATGACCGGCCGCATCCCCTTCGCCTGCGTGTACATGACCGGCCACAGCCCTTCCGCCCGCGTGTACATGACCGGCCTCATCCCCTTCGCCTGCGTGTACATGACCGGTTGCATCCCCTCTGCCCACGCGTATATACATGTCCGGAAATGTGTTGGCCATCTTCCTGCTATAACTCGTTTCCTTACAAAAGTTCCTAATAAGAGGTCTTAAAAGTCTTCTAGTCCCTTCCTCCCCACTACACCTCCTATTTTTCCCGTGCCTCATTTGTGCCCCGGTCAGATATTGAAGTGTTTTTTAACACGTTATTTCTTATCAACCACTCCTTGATACCCTCTATTTTATTCAAGTATTGATAATCCTGTACGTTTACTGCATTAGTTCTTCGATCCGCTCGCTAGAACAGTTCCCGAGTCTCATAGATATTCGATTGTACCAGTGACGTAATGGATTTGGCTCTCTTTAAACGATATGGGAATGATAATACTTAAGGGAGGATTTCCATGTTCCTGAGTGATACGTTGCTTAATCCCGTTTAACAGTACAACAGCTCTCTTCGTTTTACCAGCTGGAGGAGGTATAACTGATTTAACCGGCGTTGGAACTTTACGTCTATCTCCCATGTTGTAAATACTGAGAGGAATTGATTTGCGAGTTTCACTCCTAACACTCATATCCCCTTTCTTTTTATTACCATTCACACCGTCTTTACTATTACTAATGTTATTACCGATCACTTCTGATCTTCCTCCTTCTGCCCCTCTTTCTTTCATCAACCTTTCATAAGTTATTCTCGGGAGTAGATGGGAATATTAACGCTTTTTTGCTAGGATGGCTCATACCTGAACAAGCCGAGATTCATCCAACAGGAATTTAATAGTTTTCTGGTACTACCCTCCACTTGACGTAGTACTGCATCCTATTACATCTCTTCCTCTTTTTTAAAATATTGATGTCGTAGAGCTCCGATAGGTCAGCGGGGATTAACCCTTCTTTATAAAACAGTCCTTTAAGTCCCCCCCTTACAAGTACTCTAAATAATATACTGTAGGATTCTGTTTCCTGTCAACTTTCCCTATTTTAAAATCAATCGTAAGTGTTCTGCACGGTATATCCTTCCCTAAAGAATACATCCCTGTTTTCATCTCCTAATCCTCTGTGTGGCGTACTATAATAGTTGGTAGCAATGTCATGCAGCACATTAATATATTTATTTGTATTGTTGTGAGTTAAGTAACTATATATTTTACTTTTCAGTGTCCTGATAACTCTTTCAGCTATCGCCGTTTTAATTTCTCTCGGATGTACACTATATAATTTTATATTTCTTTCGTTTAGGTAATCCCTCACCTGCTTGTTATAGAATTCCCTACATTCATCCGTATTCAAACGTGATACCCCCGAAAAAGTTTCAGATTCGAGAACCTTATTTGAAGTACAATATTTGCTAACTACTCTTTACACCCTTTTTTTCCACACCTGTGTGTTCTATGTAATAAATAAATTTATTATGATATGACTATTCAGTGTATATAAAAATGTATTCGTTTGTAATGTCTTTTCTAAGTAAATAAAATATTTGCTACCCTTATTTTACGCATTCTTTCTCTTCGTATGAATAGTGCCATCATCGGAACCTTTGAGATGCAAGCAACTCCTTTCTCCGCAGAAGCGATAGATCTATTCGCATATCCGTCCTGAATTATCATAGCAGGGTAGTGCAGCATCAACTCGGGAAAGAGTGTGATTTGCCAGAAAATAGTTGAAGTGTATGAAGAGAAATTCTATAATATAGTAATCAACTGTGGGGTGAATGAACATCCATTACAGAAGTACTCGTCTATAGGGAACAAGATCAGGGTTAGTAAAGAATTATTAAACCCCTTTGAATATATAGATCGAGGGACGATTGACATGGGACTGTTATATACATTCTGGATGACTGCTTTCTAGAAGCGAGTGATAATAAACGCGTCACAGAGTCGTTTACTGTTCGACGACATTCGTTAATCTCCGTCGTGTTCATAACGCAGAATGTATTCCATTCGGGTACATTCAGTAGAAGTATCAGTCTCAACTGCTCCAATTACATTCTAGTGAAGAATAGACATAGTTTACATTGAAATTTGGGTCCGTCAGTTATTTGGACGTCAGAAGGGCGGCGACTTTTCTTAGATATATAAGAAGTTGTTATCTCGTATCCAGTAGCACGGTCATCTACTGGTTGACCTCGGAGATAGCTTACAGCTCATGACTAATGTGATGATGGGTGAAACCGAATATCAGTTTTCTCAAAAGTGGTGACTAAGAGCAGCTGCAGGTATTGAAGAAGATATATGAAAATGTTGAATACCCTGGCAGTTTTAGCGGTATAAATACATTATTCAGAGATGAGAAGGTGAGAAGAATATAACTAAAGATTATGTCAAAAATGTCCTAAAGAGTCAACCCTCTTATACTTGACATAGTCACTCTGAAGAAATTTCCTGGAAGAAAGGTCATATCTCCGAAACCTCGTGTCATCCGTTGTTAGCAGTGATCTGACTGACATGTCTAAACTCGCTCATTATAACGAAGGTAATAAATATCTTTTAATAGTCATCGATTAGTTTTCGAGGTATTTACAGGTTATTCCTCTAAAGAAAAAGGACGGGAATACTATGCAATGGACTTTAAAGAAGGTTACCGAATCAGAAGCTTTTTTCGGGGGTATAGTATATCACGTTTGAATACTGGTGAATGTAAGGAAGCATTTGTCAACGGAATAAGTAACATTTTTTCAGATCCGTATCCTATAATGAAGAAAGTTGGTGAAAATCTTGTCCTGATATTCCACTATCAATCTTATATTAAACTGTTAACAAAATTAAACCCAGTGCGATGACTATGTTATGACGGAGTGGATTTTTTAATGAATGTTATAAGTGGGACGTTTGGTAAATTAAGAGCATTCACAGCTAATACCTTCCAGGACGCTGCCAGGTGGGGAACGAGTGTCATGGCGACTCCTAAATCGGTTGGTATACATACGTACATCCCCTT
>NC_087203.1:97413296-97428296 GCF_015104395.2 Macrobrachium nipponense
ATACATATATATATATATATATATATATATATATATATATATATCTATATATATATAATATATATATAGTATATATATATATATCATATATATATCTATAAGATATATATATCTATATCTAATATAATCAATATATATTATTTATATAATATATAGATATATATATATTATATATACACATAAATATATATATATATATATATATGTGTGTGTATACAGAAGAAATACAAATGTAAATTCTAATTCACAAATATTAATTAAAGACGAAAATTAAAGTCGTCTTAAAATGAAGAAGAGTAAGTTAGCCCGGTTAACTTATCTCAATGAAAGATGGACTTTCATAATATGTCACAGCGCTATTGTAAGGCAGATAAATCACCGATCAGACGGTGCATCAATCTGGAATATTACAGCCAAGACTCGACCTGACTAACATAGTATATATGCATATTTAACGCTGCAGATCTTTCTGAACTAAAAACACAAGTTCATTTCTTTTGCTGGGAAAGGTTACAATGCTGATTTAATTTTTATCACTTTGTTTACAAAACGTTTTGGCGACTTTATCAGGAAGGTTGCTTTGATAAAGAGTAAGAGGTTTTTCTAGTGTAACATAAAATTTGTCATTGAAAAAGTATTATTCTCTTCCACATATCAAGAAAATACTATGGTGCTTAATTGGGGTAAATGACCTTTTTGATCCAAAAACATTTTTGCTTTCAGATGGATTTTCTCTTTTTTTTTATTACTGTAAACTCATTTAGAAGAGCAAAAATTACTTGGTTTATAAACTAATCTACAAGAGCAAGACTATTGGTTTAGTTTACAAGAATCATTTTGTACTATTGCAAGGCTCAATTTGTTCGCGAGGAGAAAACATCCAATTTCCGTAATACTTTCCCTCATTCGATTGGCAAGAGTTGAAAGCATATGATACCCGTAAAAAATATTCTGATAAGTGGGATTATATGCTTGGAAGTAACGCTGTTTTCTTCAAGGTGATTCAAATCTTCCCTAAAGCATCTAATGTACCTCAGTCGATCTTGTTGTCATTGATTACAGGTCATCTCCATCAGTTACTTAGAGTATATATACTTGAACATTCTCGTTTAAGAGGATTACAGTCCTTCTTTGGAGCATTTAATATGTTTATTCAAAAGGGATACGTTACCTAGAAGAGATATTAACGTTCTCAAATATCAGTTAAATTTGCAAGGATTAGGACATAAAATGAGAAGACAGTATTCATTTTGTATGAAACACGCAATTAAGCATTGCCAGTATTTGTGGGGTTCCCTCTCCTTATTCAGAATATTAATTTAGTCTCGTATATCATTGTTACTCGTTTCCAGATTAAATTTTTTCAAGACTCGACCTTTCGTTATTTCCCATTTCCACCGTTCCTTCATTTACTTCCATTTTCATTCATCTGAAAGCTCATTGTCTGCCCTCTCTCTCTCTCTCTCTCTCTCTCTCTCTCTCTCTCTCTCTCTCTCTCTCTCTCTCTCTCTCTCTCTCTCTTCCTCATTGTCTTTCATTCTTACCCTTTTCATCTTATTCCTGCATCTGCTTGCTCTGATGATCAGTCCCCCTACTCTATCTTGAATGGTCATATTTCCAAGTTACCTCTCCCAAGTCCAAACACTCTCTGGTATCACACACCACTTTGCAGGACATTTCGTCAATGTATCTTTTGGACACAATTTGGTTATCAACTTAGTATTTCAATCCTTCTCTCTCCTTCTAATGCCACTGCCAAGTCATACATAATGCGCTTGAAATAACTATTGAGAAGCAAATGGGTAAGAGATTTTCTGGGGTCACTGCCTCCGGCGGGAAAAGATGTATGCATGTATGTCCGTATGTATGTTATATCTTTCCTAATCAAGAAGAAAAAAAGCTGTTTGTATACATTTCATATGAGAACATTCATATGTAAATATTCCATCGTATCCAGTTACGCAAACATATAAATACACAAAGATAAATAAACCAAAAAAAATTTTTGATGACATAGAAAGAGCAACAATGTTAAAAGGCACATCTATCAAATATCTTTTGCTCAAATCCTGTGTGATTTGGTGTTATTACAAGGACTCTACAGAGAGCACTTTCCAGATTAGCTTCGTTAAAAATATATCTCAAAAGGCCCCCTCCCGCCATGTATAAAAATATGTATTTAATTCCTTTAATTTTACTAGTTATTTAAAAAAAAAAATATGCATTATCACTACGGCATCAGTATTAAAGTACTTTACCTATGTAATTACTTAATTAGTCAATTTTAAAATTAACGTAATTTTCATAAATAGCTTTTCTCGTCTAATCCTTTTAAATGGTTATTACCGTAAACAAACCACCAATTTTAATGCGGAAAATGTTTTCTTGGTTTACTGAGTGACGGAGAACCGGCAGTACCTGTCAAGAACTTAACAACAGCAGTCTTCAGTGGAAGTTCCAGTCATACTTACCGTGGATTAAACTTTGAAGTGATTTAGTGACCTATGGATTTTACCATTTGCATCACGGTCATGTGTTACGCAAATATGGAATAATTCTATCAAGTTACCATTGGACCCGGACCTGCCAAAGGGGAACCCGCTTACCTATCTCCTAAATGACACTAAAAACAAGGTGAGAGAAAAGCTATTTTTTCTTTGCTTTTTAAACTGTCCAGATCTTTACTTTTATTCCTGCAGCTTTAATCGATGCTTATGTGATAAATGTGTTATTACCTATACTTATCCAATTTATACGTACCTTACCTATACTTACCTTAAATATACATGAATTACATACTCATTCATACTTCTAGTTACTTTGTTTGATTGTATTTCTTTAGTCAATTTACTATTTAATTGTATTTAATTCTGTTTGTTTTTACTCTTATTTTAACGTTTTGTTTACTGGGATAGAAATATACTTTACATTTTACTTGTTTACTTTTGGGCTGTTATTTCATTGGGGTAGTTGTGTCCGATTCTGTTCATACATGAAATCTTAAGATTTCCTCTTGTTCACTATTTCAGATGTGTTTGTATACTTTCGGATTCATTTCATTGGCCTCCGGATGATGCAGCCCAAGTACTCACTTTCTATCCTTATGGTTCACGTCAAGTGTTTGTTTGTCATTCAGAAGTTTATTTTTGTGGTTCGATTATATACATTACAATTAAATTCATTGTAACTTATACTTTATTATTTAATATATCCTATATTAACTTATAAATTTAATAAGTTACCTTATCATTAAAATCTGTATAGAACTCATTTTTAGACACGCCACCCCCTCCCCCACCTTCCCCAAAAGTAGAAATTGTCATATGTTCCCAACATGCCTCTACTTTTTTTTTTTTAACCAAAAGCTTAATGATGCTGTTCCTATCTCTGGGACCTTAATGCTAACTCAAATTTATTGTTAAAGGCTGCGATTCAATAAAAATATTCTAATTGTACATAAAATCATGAAAACAATCCCTTACGAGAATATTAATAACTTAGAGAACAAAATATAAAACTGAAACTCGGACAGTTTGGGGTTCACGAAACAAGATTAAAAACAGCTAATGGATGTTCCCCAAAGGAGTTAAAGTTTTATTTTTTATTTTTTTTTAGTTTTTATAAACAATCCTAGCTTTGGGAGAGGCAAAATAAATCTGGACAAGTCAGCAATAAAAATTGACCCAAATTCTCACCACCTACTATGAGATTCAGGGCCTCTGTAACACGGTTTTTTCGCAATAACTTTTTATCTATGCATTTCATAAATATAACGCTTATTCAGAATACATATTATATCAACACATAAATTTTGAGTGTATTCTGCACTACGTAGGTTGAATAAATTTGGTACTTATAATGTAAAAGTGACCTTTTTTGAAGACGGGCCAACTTACTCAGAGAAAAGGTTTCGAACGCACTCGTTACGTAACTTATGACATCATTTCTTCCCTCTTTCTCGATGGATGATTGGCTATACGCAACGAAGGCTAAACCTCTGGCAACAATGACATACAAATTTAAAATACAAGCAAAGCAGTACACCTTTATGAACTCTGGAACCTCCCCACTGATAATTGTCATAATGAACAAACCAACAAAATATGTTAATAAATACAAAAACACTTCGATTATTATTAGTCTAACTCCCAAAATAAGTTTCCAAAGAAATTACAGTCTACTTTATAGGTCACAATCAGATTGACAAGATGTAGGGAATAGTTGGTAATTACCAAAAACATAGTAGACAAGCTTGATTTGTTAACTTGCTATATCCAATGTCAAGCAATTTTTATTTATTGGCTATCTACCTATTTACTGAAAAAAAATAGCCGTACCGTATATTGGCTTTAAACCTTCACCAATAATTATCGTCAGAATGGTGACTTCATGAGGCTCCACCCACTTTCGCCTCGTTATAATTCAGGATAACGCTGAAGGCTACCATGGGCATTGTTGGATTAGAAAATTTAACTTCTGGCTATAAAAACTAATTTCTCGAGTAGGTGTAAGAAGTGCTAAATGATCCTCAAGGATCCCAGCAGTTGGTCTAAACGTTTAATTCATGTATATTACTGCTATACTGTTGCGGCACTACTGCTACAGTAGTATTACAACGCTAGCACTGATACCCCACCCACATCTGTGTATCGTTCCGCCATTCATAAAGTCTTTGGGTTTCAGAGCCGATGGCATTTCTGTCTGGTGGATGGGCGGGGCAACATTTAGTCAAAAGGTGTTTGTTTACCTTGCTTACGTAATGAATGTTTTTCGACTCTTGGCTTGTAATCATTGGCCATGGCGTAGGCTAGTTCATTTTTACTCTATAAAAATCAAAACTATCGGGTTTAGGTTATTGATAATGCTGACAAAATTTGTGTGTGGTTGTAAAATATACATATGTCAACTTTCAGCTACATCCGATGCTTTAACAAGGAGCAAAGTCCAAAAAACCGTGTTACAGAGACCCTGAATCTCATAGTAGCTCATGATATAACTCTTAGTGACATCATATATTCTACACAAGTAGCTTGCTATAAAGTAAGAATACATAGGATTCATACAGAAGACTAGTATTCCTGTTACCTTGTGCTTATTACAAAAGTGAATAAAAGTCATGAATTTCACATTTTTGAGTGTGACCAAAAGTATATTAACCAAAATCTCTTAATTACGACTGGGAATTTGGAGTCTGTTCCACAGTACAGCGTAATTTTGATATCTTGTCCCAACTACCGTCTGTTACTCTGTGTTCTACCGTGTTCTACCAGCTACATGAATTCTTTATAACTTCACTCTACGCAACCTTAGCAACGTTTCCTTAACTAATTAATGTATCTGTATATCTAAAATAATAACCGACAATGTGCTTAGCTCTTTGAAGTTTCTTCTATTTAAGTAAAGCCTTTATCTACTATAAAAACCATAATTTTTAAAAGCTATCTTTGAAGAATGTTTCCATTTGGTTATCTTCGCTGCATTGAAAACATGATACTTTATTAATTCATGGTAATTAAAATACTGAAACATTATTTTTCAAACATGCAAAACGTCCAGCTTTTGAACAACGTTTCTGATAATTTGTAGTTCTGTGTCGTCTTAAGTTTTCATTGATTACGATAATAAGAACTCGAGTTTGCAAGAAGCATCCCTCACAACAGCCGACAATAATCTACATAACTAAACTGGGTTTTCATTTCCTTCCTTCTGTTATACATTATTCATATAGACGTAGACATGAGAACGATATAAACATACCTACAAGCATATACGCTTGTGTACCTATATTTGTTCGGTAAAAACATATTCATCATACCACAAATAAGAGAACTATTAAAGACTGTAAACTGCTAACATAAATACTTCAGTTACTAAAACATTTCCTGTCATGGGATTTTTTCTAAATAGTGACCCCTAATGGTTTTCGGGGGTCATCTTGGACTCATATTTCTTTATGATATTTACAGTCTTTAGTTTATGTTTTTACCGTTGGGATACATACCGGGTTAAAACACTTGGGGTCAACTATCTATTACAGATTCCTATAATTTACTTTTGCTTTCGTGATTCTTAGTACACCAACACCGCGTTGCTGCTATACAGGCTGCAGCATTTATATGTTTATCTTCAGAAGCAGACGGGGGTTGCCGTTTTCTTAAATTCATCCGCAACACTGCTACAGTAACAGAAAACAATTCAATAAAACCTCGCGGATACAGATCCTCCTAAAAATGTAACTTACTGCTCATGGAGGTATTGCGAATCTATACGAAAAATTGAGAAGATTAATTTTTTACGACTTTTTGCAGAGAGAGAGAGAGAGAGAGAGAGAGAGAGAGAGAGAGAGAGAGAGAGAGAGAGGAAGGCATAATACAACGAAGAAGTCAGTCGCCCCCTTGCAGTCCGAGTTTCTCCCTTTCCCACTTTCATACTGAAGTCAGGTCGTTTAAAAATTTATCATGACCTGACTCGGTTCCTTAACTTGACAACAAAATTACGTTACACATTTTTCTTTCCAATCCTCACGACGCTTTCACATATAATTAAATATTTTACAGAAAAATCTTCAAAATACGAGAGAGAGAGAGAGAGAGAGAGAGAGAGAGAGAGAGAGAGAGAGAGAATTTTAATTTTCCAAATAAGAGTTGCATCAAAAGCTGAGAAGGCAGGAGAGGAGGAGAGACCAGAGGAAATTCCCGAGAAAAACGAAGAATTAAAATTTACTAATAACAAGAATAACATCAATAACAATAATAACTGAAATAGTAATACTATTTATTGCGAACAATGAAGGAAGTGTTAGAGCTCAACATATGGAAATAAAAGTTTATATATATATATATATATATATATTTCTTTTTTTTTTTTTTTTTTTTTTTTTTTTTCCCTTGGAGTTTCCTCCTGTCTCTCTTTCCACCTTCCGCTCAGTTTCCGATGCAAGTCTTGTTTGAGAAATTACATCATTCTCTTTCCCACATTTTGAAGGTTGCCGTTCAAAGATTTTGAAAGCACTGTGAAGCCTGGAAGGGTAAAAAGGTGCAACGTAATTTTGTTGTCCAGTTGAGGAACTGAGGCAGGTCATAATATATTTTCAAAGGCCCAGACTCCAACAGAATGAAAGTGGAGAGGGGAGTAACTCGGACGGCAAGTGGGCGACTATGTTTCTCTTTTATTTTACCTTCATCTTGGAGTGTCTTCTGTTTTCCGTCTGTCTCTGCGACATGACATGAAAACAGATGATTGAATATTCATAATTTTTCATATAGATTCGCAATAACTCCCGGGGAAGGCTGAATTAGGAGTATATTGCAGATTTGTATCCAAGAGGTTTTATCGAGCCGCTCATTGTTACTGTTGAAGAGTAATTAAAGAAAACGGCAACCTCCTGCTATTTCTGAAAGTTAACAAAAACGATGTAGAATATATGTAACGAGCTTGGTGAGCTTAGCGAGCACTGGAAACCGGACCTGCTGTCTCCCCTTCCCTCCGTTCCTATACCTATCCCGCCCCTACCCGGCGGACAAACCAGTTTGCAGAGGGTGGGTAGCTGTGTCATGTCTCCCCTGCTGTCACCCTGGGGAGGACAAGATCCATTCGGCTTTTATTATTATAGTGAAGTAGAGGTATTAATGGGGACACATGGCAGGTAATCTGATCCTTTTCTTTGGCCTTTGAGATATATTTTTAAAAAGCTAATCTGAAACGTGCTCTCAGTTAAGTTATTATAAAGACGCCAAATCACACAGGATTAGAACACAAGATGTTTTGCAGATCAACCTTTCGACGTTATTGCTCTTTCTATGTCATATAAATTTCTTTTCGGTTTTCTTGGATTTTGTGTACCGTTATGTGTAACTGGTTATGATGAAATATGAGCATATAATTATTTCACGTAATATGTGTATCAAAAATTTTTTTTCTTGATTAGGAATGATATGCATATATTTATACATACATATATATATATATATATATATATATATATATATATATATATATATATATATATATCTAATAAAAGGAGCCCATAAAACACCAAATGTAGAGAGAAAAGTAATATATATCAGAGACTGCTGTCTCTCTCTTCAGGTATATGAATCATTCATATACCTGAAGAGAGAGACAGCAGTCTCTGATATATAGTACTTTTCTCTCTACATTTTGGTGTTTTTATGGGCTCCTTTTATTAGATGGAATTCTGTTGTTACAGAACATTTTTACCAGTCATATACACACACACACACACACACACACACACACACACACACACACATATATATATATATATATATATATATATATATATATATATATATATAACAGATATATATATATATATAGATATATATATATATATATATATATATATATATATATATATATATATATATGTGTGTGTGTGTGTGTGTGTGTGTATTTCTGCGTCTGTGTGTGCGCGCGCGTGCACATGCACCATTTCCCCACGAAGACAGTAGTAACTCCAGAAAATTCTCTTACCCCTCTGGTTCTTAGCATATTTCAAGCGCATTACGTATGACTTACAGTGGAATTAAAAGAAGTGAGATGCACTCAATGGCCATGTTGATAAAATTGTTTACAAGAGGTACATTAGCAAAAGTTTCTTGCAAATGGAAAGTGATGCCAGATAATGTTTGGGGAAATAACTAAGAAAATTGACCATTCACAGGAAAACAAGGGAATACGCGCCAGAGAAAGTAGATACTGGAGGAAGAGTCACAATGAGTTACAAGGATTAGGATGTTTCAAAGACTTGTTAGTCCATCCGACGAGTCTTCGTGTGCTCACTCTTCTAGGAGCAGGTTTTACTGTTCATTCACATTGTCCTAATGATTTTGTCTAGCTTTCTTTTAAACTCTTCCACGCTGTTGCTGATTACAACTTCTGGTGGCAGTTTATTCCACGTGTCACATAACTTGTATGTAAAGAAGTTCCCACAGTGGGATGTGTTGTATCTCTTCAGTTCTAGTTTCCATCCATTATTTCTTGTCTGGTTATCTTTTAGCTAAGGAAGGAGAAACGATAATAAGAAAACCAGAGAGAGAGAGAGAGAGAGAGAGAGAGAGAGAGAGAGAGAGAGAGAGAGAGAGAGGCTGAGTCACGAAAATATCGAAGCTGGAAACAGGTCAGAAGGAACTGTTGGCTAAGTGAATATGCTGAATAAGCTTGGAGATCGGCAAAAACTACGAAAGATCAATAGGGTGTTTTTTATATCCATCAAATTTCTTTCTTCAAACTGATTATAAGCAAAAATAATATTAAAGCCAATCTACTAAGACCAAGAAATGTAAATGGAAAAGGTAAAAAACAATGAAAACAAGGTGTGATCCGACCTCCAGCTTACTCGAGGCTCGTGCTAAAATCTACGGTCAAATAGAGCGTTGTTTCACCAACGACAATTAATGTAAATACGCTATAATTTGTTGGAAATAATTGTTCTGTACTGTTTAACATACAATTATCTATTGCTTACATTTTCATAAATCATATATATCCTCTCCTAAAACTCCCGTATATTTAACTCAACGCGAAACAACTTTTTTAGACCTATTTAGGCTTTCCTACGCACCCAACGAGAACAGCAGCAGCTAAAACTACAACTACAAAGTAGTTTGTAAGCTTACTCACCGAGAAAGCGATAAACACCCAGAGGTTCCTCGCACTTTAGGTTTATAAAAAGGACGATGGCCTAGCTTCCTCACTCCTCAATAAACCAGGGGGATGAAGACTCTCCCCATAACACGATATCTAAAACTAAACATCACAATCAGCTTTTATTTGCGTTCCAATCTTCTGAATGTTCTCCTCCTCCCCTTTATTCACTTAAGCTACAATTGCCTCATGATATCCAGGCCGAATATTCCCAAATTGTAGCCGAGTACCGAACCTGCCCTGAAAACGCGGGACACCATATCTTAAAAACTAACCAAAGAATCTTCTTGAATCATACCTAACATTGAACTAACCTGACCTAATCTAAGGGCATGCAAAAAAAAACCAGAGCTCATGCAATACTAGTATAAATTTCGGGAATTTGCATCCCAGACAACCGCAGCCACCTTCGTCTGCACCTTTGTCTTAACCTCCACGTCCTCTCCTGAATGTTCATCAACGTCTCTATTTGGGGAGAACTCACATTCCCTCAACACCAATTCCAGATACAATAGCAAGGTTCTATATAATCTCACGCTACAGATTATAGCGCAGTTTACACATTCATACCTCCAATCATATATTTATTCCCTGTAGCAAAAAAGAAAAAAAGAGAAAAATTAAGGAAGTGAGGATTGTAATTAAAATTAATCGCTCTCTTCCCCATCGGTCAATCATCAACTGAAAATATCGATAATGAAATACATGTTACTAATGAACTCCGAAAATTTCACAATACAGTCAAAATCTTATACAGAATACAAAGTTTTGCTTGGTCAAATTCTTATACAGAGCGCTAATCAAGAGTACGACCTCGTCTGTAAATTAATAAAATAAATCAACGTCATCGACTCATTGATCCAACAACGGATCAGCATTTCGTCAAAACGTCTGACACGAAATAAGAAGTGATAAGAAACTGGAAAACATTTAAGGAAACCCTAAATCTTTTTTTATTACGGAAGAAAATTAATAAAATATACATGCATACAATAATAATATATATATATATATATATATATATATATATATATATTATATATATATAGTATATATATATATATAGATATATATATATATATATATATATATATATATATATATATATATATATATATATATCAATAATATGGCACTGAGGGAGATGAGATATCCACTAAAAGGTCTCCCTGGTCAGTTACATTAACGCTCTCTGAGACCAAAAAAGAAATAAGAAATACACAAATACGCCACTGAGTAAACCAGAGGAGGGATACGACATAAAATATGCATTCATTAAAAAGGGTGATTATGAATGCAGTGGAAGGTATAAATACAAAAGTGTCAGTATTGACGCATAATGAATATTTGTAATAACGTTATCTGCGTCTCTGTACAAAGAGGGTGAGGGAAGGGGGTGAGAGAAGGGAAGGGGGTTGGGGGATCTAACGAGTACAAAAAAGCACCTAGAGAGAGCTTGCCTATGATAATGTTAAAACATATTTTTACCAACCAGAAACTGCTACTTGTCATGATCTATACGAAATACAAAGGCCCCTAAGACAGACGTTCCTGGGAGAAGTAATGTTTAAATCTGTTTACCAAAATCAATGGCGTTGGTGCGTGGAGTTTTGCTTTTTCAAGCATCGAACTTGAAGCCAGGCTGAACAAACCAGACATTCTTCCCAAAATTTAAATTTTTCCCTCTCTCAAATTGTAATGTCCAGTTGATAGTTACGCATAACTTTTTCTATAATCATAACAAAAAAAAAAAAACAAAAAAAAAAAAAAAAATGTTCAGAAGCAGTCATTACGATTTTCTCATACATAAGCAAACATATATTCTACGAATTAGAAGGGTTACGTGTCTCCAAAGCGTAATACAAAATACATCTGGATTATATCACACAAAAGGTGTTTGAAAGGCTCATAAACATGAAGTGATCATAAAGTTTTAAGAGTGAAATTTATAAGTAATGAGCACGGTATTTCAGATTCAGTTAATGAACATTATCTAAAAAGAACTTGATGCAAACATAAATGAAATGACTAACTTTCATGGAAAACAAAAAAAGTCGAAACATATCTATGAAACAAGCTCGCTAATCGCAGACCTTTCACAGTGACAGCAGAGAGCCCACGCAAAAATGGCTAAAAACGAATAAAGAAAAACTGTAAGAGTTAAGTCAACAATATACCGCTGATGAACGTTTCCAAACTTTACGTCTCGATTTCATAAGACTCTTTATACAAAGCTTAAAGTTCAAAAGAAAAGTTGAAGTTGGTAACTTAAAAATACCGATGTCTTTGGAAAGGAGCAAAACTTAAATTGCACTTTATTTTTCAAGTAAATAAAGATCAGTCAATTTCGTACACGTTTTCCTTCACCAGCAACGCAATATAAATCGACAAAGTCTTGCAGCAAGTGAATGAATGCAACTCCACTTAAAGGAACACTTAAAACACATTACAAACCGAAATCAAGCGAATATAGGTTGCCAAAATCTAACTGCAACCTTTGTAATATAAAATAGAAAGAGAAAATACCATCGTATATATATATATATATATATATATATATATATATATATATATATATATATATATATATATATATAATGTGTGTGTGTGTCTTACCTTATTCTACTACAATCGTTATATGGTCAGCTAAAAATTTGTTTCTTTCATTACTTTCATAAACTTCTGCAGCAATCTTACCTGTAAAGATATATAATAGTATTAATAAAAACACCTAAATATACATTGATTATAAAAAAATATACATTAATTGAAAAAACCGAGGCACCTCAAGTTTTTAAAGAGAATATGTCACTTTAATGTAAATGGTATAAACTAAATAATAAGCAAGACTTTTCGTTAAAAGAGGTGCCACCCCCTGGGGCATATTTCCAATGCTAAATAACAAGTCAGTCGGAATCCCAGTGATACAGCCGGCCAGGTTTTATGATTTTCCTTATTTTTGCGGGAGGACTTAATCCGATAAATGAGGCAGAACTTTTCACCCTTTTGAGGTTCCTAAAGAGGAAGAGATGTCAGGCAGGGCTGAGTTAACTGAGAGGGCTACGGCCAATCATATCCCTCCCAAACGGCCGTCAACTTTTTTTTTTTATTTTTAAATTGTGACTCAATACTTTGTCCCTTCACATTATTAACTTATCTAAACTGACCATTGGACTTATATGGGGACATATGCCCATGAGGTCAAATTTCATTACAAAATTCATACACAGCTTTAAGGTATTTTCCAAAGTACACACATTTCTACATACATATGTTGGAAAGAAATATAAGAACATTTTAATAACGGCTAAGCAATGCACAAAGTTTACGACGGGAACAATATGTTGAACTGACAGATTTTAAGGAGTGATCCTAATGATAAACGTATTTACATCATATTGAACACTCACGTCCATGAACAACTAATGTAGGTATTTAATTCACTACTTAGGTTAATAAAAACACTGAGAATACGACCATATCGTCCATTCCCGCAGGTTCAAGAGTAAATCAAATAAAGAAAAAAAAATAAACACTCTTTTATTGAAATGCACTAAAAAGTGAAAAATATATTTTATGAGACGTACCAAGATTTTCTTACATTTAATCACGTCTGCAAAAATAAAAGCGTGGGCACCAAACGTGGAAGGAAATGCTACAAGAAAATAAATATCTAATTTTCTTTGTTTCTTGCAGCACTTCCTTCCATGTTTGGCGGCACACGCTTTTTTTTGTACAGCGATGTAATTAAGAAGAATAGAAATAGGCCCTCTAAGAATTGAAGGGAGATTAACGAATGAAAAAAAGGAAATTTGCAACATATTGGCAGAACGATATAAGAGAGAATTCACCCCTAGAATAGATAATGAAGACAATGATATAGAAGGGACGAAAATAGTGAATATTTAGCTGACATAGATATCAATGAAGCTGATATTGTCCAGGCTATTAATGAAATTAAAAATGGAGCTGCAGCAGGGCCTGATTGAGTTCCTGCTATTTTGTTAAAGAAAATAGTTCATTCTATCGCAAAGCCACTTGCAATATTATTAAGACAAGTGTAGATACAGGCAAGATTTATGATGAGCACCAAATTAGCATATATTACACCTACTTTCAAAAGTGGATCAAGACTAGAGGCAAGTAATATAGGCCTGTGAGTCTAACATCACATATAATGAAAGTGTATGAAAGGGTAATGAAGAAAAATATTATGAAACATTTAATAACAAAAAAAATAATTTGTTTAATATAGGACAACATGGTTTTCGCTACCCGGAAAAGTACACAAACCCAACTGTTAGTCCACCGTGAGAACATATACACAAAAAAAATATGAAAAAGCGGAAATGAAACAGATGTGGTTTATCTAGACTTTTGCAAAAGCTTTTGACAAGGTAGACCATAATATATTAGCGAAGAAAATTAGAAAACACAATACCGTGGATAAAGTAGGAAGATAGTTAAAAGAATTTTTACACAACAGAAAAAACAGATAGTTTATTGCAAACGATGAGAAATCGGATGAAACCAAGGTAATATCCGGTGTGCACAAGGTACGGTGTTAGCTGCAATACTGTTTGTTATTATGATTGCAAGACATAGACAGTTAATGTTAAGGATTCGGTAGTGAGTAGTTTCGCGATGACACAAGAATAAGTAGAGAAATTACTTGTGATGAAGATAGGAACGCTCTACAAAGAGACCTTAACAAAGTATATGATTGGGCAGAGGTATATAGGATGGTATTTAACTCTGATAAATTTTTGAGAATCAATAATTATGGAGACAGAGAAGGAAAGCTATATGCATATAGGGGACCTTATAATGAGACAATCACAAATAAGGAAGCATTTAGTTTAAAGACCTTGGTGTGATGATGGATAGGAACATGTTATGCATGATCAAATAGCAATTCTATTGGCAAAAATGTAAAGCAAAAATGGGAATGTTGTTACGGCACTTCAAAAAAAGAAAAGCTGAACATATGATTATGCTTTTATAAAACATATGTTCGTAGTCCACTTGAATATTTGGCAATATGATATGGTACCCACACTATCAAAGGATATTGCACAAATAGAGAGTGTACAAAGTTAAGGACCCTGACTACTGGGAAAGACTGTAATCCTTAAAATTATATAGTCTAGAAAGGAGAAGAGAACGCTACATGATAATTCAGGCATGGAAAACAGATAGAAGGAATAGCAGAAAACATCATGGAACTAAAAATATCAGAAAGAGCAAGCAGAGGTAGATTAATAGTGCCCAAAACTATACCTGGAAAAATAAGGAAAGCACACAGGACATTAATCCACTGCACCAGCATCG
>NC_087203.1:97433296-97435723 GCF_015104395.2 Macrobrachium nipponense
CGCTTGATAGGTGGACTGATATACTGTATATATACTTAACTTTGTTCCCTAAATGAAGCAAAAATAATTCTGAAAACGAAAATTTCATAAAGTGATCTTTTGCACTTTCTTTCCTTCTTATGGCGAGATCAGGGAAACTCACAAACTTAATGTTCAAACGTTGTCCAAACCAGAAGGAAGAAAGGAGAGTACAGAACTGGGACTAAGACACACACGCACACGTATATATATATATATATATATATATATATATATATATATATATTATATATATATATATATATGCATATATATAAAATGATTATAACAGATTTTGAAAATAGAACCCTTTCTATGCAAAATTTATCTCTGAATGATCAACAAAACAACCAGTAAGAATTTGACTGTGTGCTAACAATGAAAACCGATGCCTAGTACAAAATACACGCACACACACACGTAGTACACACACACATATATATATAATATATTACATATAATTATCACAATAAAAATACGTTATTTATAACCTTTGCAAAAGTTCCACTGCCACCGATATGATCGACATCGAACTCAGATAATAAAGAACAGATAAAAAAAAGCAAAAATTCAATCACATTCTGGATAAATATATTTTTTTTTCCTATCAAAAATGTAAACTCCAGTATTTCACCTTTTATTCGTATTATGAAACGTGAACCACATGTGAGCGAGGCATTCACAATATGCATTTTTCACATACAAGTAAAGGCAAAAATGGAATGAATTAAATCCCATAGCGACGAAATAATATTCTATTTTCCACTTCGCTTCACGTTTCAAATCAATCTCCTGTAGGCTACGGTAGGCAGTGGCGCGAGAAATCTTATTAAAATATAATTGCATCCTTATTTCGACGAACAGTCTGTTTTTACGCAAACAGTTTTGGAACTAAAAGATACTCTCTTTATCGCCTCCAAGTTGACACCTTAGTCTAGACATTTTTTTTCTTAGTATTGGCATTGGAAATGCACCGATTTAATGACATGGCCTTTGCTAAAGCACAATGGTCAGAAGTGCTAATATGGCAATATGTCATCATTGACCTTGTGCATTTAGATTTCGACATGCGATCTTCAGAACTCTCGAGAAGACCTGCCACTATAGTAAACTGCGACTCTAATAGATTCACATCAACCGTGCATTTGATGTCTAGGCAAGTCCCTTACGACGCTCTTGATTGGCTGTTGATAAGCCAGTTACAGGGCTGGAAACTCTCAGTCTCTCTCGAGAGTTCACATAGGTAGGATGTGTGTCCCACCTCTCTTGGGGGATACGTCTTTCATTTGAGGTGGAACATGCATCCTGCCTATGTGAACTCTCAAGAGAGACTGAGAGTTTCCAGCCCTGTGACTGGCTTATCAACAGCCAATCAGGAGCGTCGTAAGGGAATGCGGCCTAGACGTCAAATGCACAGGTGATGTGAATCTACTATAGTCATTTCCAGTGCTTAACGCTGAGGTAGCGACTCAGGGACCAAACCATGCACATAAATTTAAGCAGCAATGAAAAATAGAATCCTTTCTACTGAAGTTTGGACAGACCGACTTAACTAACTTATCAGTTTGGAGAAAGTATGTTTATGTGGAGAGAATGGAAGTGCATAATCGGGAATAATCAGGAAGTGGTGTGAACGAGGATCCGAGTGAAAGAATTATTGGAACGGAAGGGCCTTAATGTCCAATAAGATAGAGGGTGCGGGATAGAAGTGAAAGGCGCAATGTGAATACGAGTATTTTACTAACTTCTGATGAGCCATGCAATTAAATTTTGAATGTAGCACCGAATACTATCTCGTTTGTTCCATGAATCAATTCCTGTTGGGTGAAAAGACTTGATACTGGACAAAAAAAATTCATGCATTCACATCAAGTGAAATGCAAACCACATATTTTCCACGCCATTTCATACCAGAATAATCTATGAGTTCTCCATCCTCCATGAATTACGCCACTCCTATTCGATTTCAGATAAATAAAATTCCAGAGACGTGCAAATGATCCGGACATAAAGAACCACTAGATTTCTTCTTGGCGATGAAGGCCAGGCTATGCTATGCATTTCGTTTTTCTAATTTTTATTTTAACGATCATATTTTACCTAAACAACCAGCGTGTAATATTAGCGAGAATATAAATAGCCGAGTTATGTGTCCAGTGAAACCATTTCTCAAATACTGGGGTTGGCGGGGGGTGGGGAATCAGGAGCGCCCTTTCTGTGCCAGATGATTATGTACATTCCGTGAAATAAACATACAAGAGTAAGTCAACGTTGAACAACAGAACAGAGAGAGAGAAGAGAGAGAGAGAGAAGAGAGAGAGAGAGAGAGAGAGAGAGAGAGAGAGAGAGAGAGTGTGTTTTAAATTAATGAGACCTTAAGCAGCAATAATGAATCCCACTCTTCATCAC